>NW_017673016.1:76581-155478 GCF_001879085.1 Nicotiana attenuata
AGGGCTTAGCCTCATGCAGGATTCGGGACAGGGCTTAGTCCCATGCAAATGGAAGGCAGAGCTTAGCCTTATGCAAAATGGAGGCAGGGCTTAGCCTCATGCAGCAATGGAGGTAGGGCTTAGCCTCATGCAGATGGAGACAGAGATTAGTCTCATGCAAGATTCGGAACAGGGCTTAGTCCCATGCAAATGGAAGGCAATGCTTAGCCTTATGCAAAATGGAGGCAGGGCTTAGCCTCATGCAGATATAGAGGCAGGGCTTAGCCTCATGCAGATAGAGACAGAGCTTAGTCTCATGCAAGATTTGGGACAGGGCTTAGTCCCAAGCAAATGGAAGGCAGTGCTTAGTCTTATGCAAAATAGAGGCAGGGCTTAGCTTCATACAGATATGAAGGCAGGGCTTAGCCTCATGCAGATGGAGACAGAGCTTAGTCTCGTGCAAGATTCGGGACAGGGCTTAGTCCCATGCAAATGGAAGGAAGTGCTTAGCCTTATGCAGATATGGAGGCAGGGCTTAGCCTCATGCAGATTTTGGGACAGGGCTTAGTCCCATGCAAAAATAGAATAAATAGCAGGTGATAGCGAAGTTTCTTAGCTAATAANGTACATGTAGTGCTTTTATGATTCTGAAAATGCATACCCTCATCGTCTGTGATAAGATAGTATTATCTGCCAATATTTTTTCATACTTTACACCAATCTTCATAAATGATTCTACGGCATCCTTCCGACTGGTGTAATTCTATTTCTGAATCAATGTTGTCATAAAGTCAAGCAAATTCACAACTGGGAGGTCTCTTGCGTGCTTGTTTGCTGCATTTACTGATTCTGCAATATTCGATGTCATGGGCATGGTTCTATTTGCCTTGGAATGCGCCCGGTACCAATTATCATATCCAATATCCATCAGGTATGTTTTGACTTTAATATCAATAGCTTCTAACTCTGCCATATGCCTGTTGAGTTCTTCAACTGTGTTTGCTCTTGCTAGCAATGTATACTTCTTTGATTGTTTTTGGCTCTTCCTGAAGTTCGTCTTTATGTTGTTCCACAGATGGAACATACATGCACAATAAGGGACTTCTGCATAGAAAATTGAAGTTACTCTCCATATACCATCATGCATGTCTGTTACAATGCCCATTCCCTCTCTTTGTCCACAGGTTTCTTTGAATTGCACGAAGAACCACTCCCACGATGCATCGTTTTTCGACTCAACAATTGCGTATGCGAGAGGTAGAATTTGCCCTGTAAAACCAAAGGAAAAAAATTTAGTTACAACACACAATGTTAATTTATTATTTCATATAGTAGTATAGTCATAGGTAGGTGCAGGTATGTCGCAAAATAATTATATACTCTATTGGTATACTTGTATACCATATTGGTATCATATGATATTTGAAAATCTTTTTTGTTGCTTTAACTGAATGTAATTGGATAGTATTTTTAAAATAGTAAAGTACATCAATTATTAAATACTGATTCTCAGACAACTTTTTCTCTTACCTTTTGCGTACTTGCGTGGAAGCTGTGAGTATGGTCCCTCTATATGTTGACTTTAAAAAACTTCCATCAACTACAACTGTTGGCCTACAATAGATCCATCCTCTAATCGATGCATATATAGCTATGAATGCATACAAGAAGCTCCCATCTACTTCAGTGTGTAGTTGTGTCACTAATCCTGTGTTAGCGTACTCTATGTTGGTATTTTCTTGTATGACTCACTTGGCGTTCCTCTCAACAATTACATTGCTTTTTCTTTTGATCTCCATGCTTCCATGTAGCTTAAGTCCATATCATATGCTTTTTGGATGTCTCTCTGGATATCTGTTGGTGTATATATGGTTTTTGGGTCAAAAAGTTTATCTTGTACCACAACTGCAACAAAAGCTGAGACAGCTTGCTTTTGTGAACAAAATCTCTTATCATATAAATAACTGTGGACAGAATTAAAATCCGTCACTTTGAAAAGATTTGATGCTCACAGGCTTGATGCTTTAAGTCTCCAAGTGCACCTTTCATCCACGCATTCAAGGGTATACCTGTTATAATACGAATACAGTTATGTCTCATATTTTATTGATAAAAAACACACACACAAATCCGTACAGTTCTATACTCACATAGTATACTTATATAGCATACCCATATACTATATCAGTATCATACTTTGCTGATAAAAACATAGACAAACCAGCACAATTCTATACTCACATAGTATACTGATTTAGCATACATATATAATATATTGGTATTATATTTTACTGATAATAACAGACACAAACCAGTACAATTATATACTCGCATAGTATACTGATATAGCATACTTATATACTATACCAGTATTATCTTTTACTGATAAAAACACAGACAGACCAGTACAATTCTATACTCGCATAGTATACTGATTCAGCATACTTATATACTATATCCATATCATCTTTTAATGATAAAAAAACACAAACTCAAACCAATACAATTCTATACTTACGTAGTATACTGATATAGCATAGTGATATACTATATCGGTATCATATTTTACTGATAAAAATACACACACAAACCAGTAGAATTCTATACTCACATAGTATACCGATATAGCATATTGATATACTATATAGGTATCACATAGTTTTTTACTTGAAAAAATGCAGACGAACCTCTTTGGGCATGATTAATTAACTCGATATTGACATTTATCTCTAACGGCATACTGTTTCATAACGAGAGCCAGCGGGTTCTTGTCTTTGTAAATTTGTCATTTTTCAACTTTTTGATGAAATTGATCAGTTATGATGATTACATCATCAAGTTCTATGCTGGTGTCATCTCTTTCTTGCACATCAAAAGTACTAATCATATCACTGCTTTCAAATTGTGCAATTTCTGATGAAATTTTAGCAACATCAAAACTGGAGGTGCTTACAGCTATCGCATTTTTAGCAAACGACACACATAGTGGGAGTGTTGTCATCCCTCCACTTGATTTTTTCAATTCCATGTAAACAATAACACTCATATCACTGCAAATTGTAATTGGTGGATATCCTTGAGCAATAGCATACTGAATAACTATTGTATTACTGTCCTTTTGCAGTTGCTTTGAAATTTCTCTGAGAAGTTGTTCAAATTTCCAATATGTCTTTATTAGAATTGCATCAACATGAAAGTTTATGAAATTATGGTTATCATCCCATTCTCCACTATGCTGTAGCACAATTGGTATATTGTCCATGATTCTAAAGTTATAACTACTTTTATGTCCAAAATTGAATCTCGGCAATGCAAATTTCAACAGTGTTGATGTCAAATACTGAATTTCAACAAAACATTTTTCGAAATCAAATCAGATGTTATGGTTCAAACCTCCACATCTCCAGATCTCCAAACTGAGAACAGAATTGTCAGCTAAAAATTCAAAAGTTTGAGCGCTAAACTTCTGTAATCTGCAAAATCAAAATCGGAAAAATAAGATGCGAATTGGAGCATCAAAAGTTTTAGCATCTTCCAAAGAGAAAAACTCGAATTTTAAAGAGAAATCAGCATCTTCGCTCTGTTTTTGTGCGCGAACTTTCAAATCTTTGCTCTGTTTTTGTGAGCGATCTTCAAATCTTCAACATATGTTGGTGGAAATCTCAATTTTTTTATGCTAATTTTCTGAATTTTTTAGCAGCTTTTGCGTTTTTATAGGTATGGCATTAGCATTATTTTGAGATACTCGTTTGTTTATTAATGGGTAGGGGATTGTAATTATTTAATAGGTAGAATTTTTTTATGGGTAGAGCAGAGTAAATATTTTAACTTTTGTAGGTACTCTTGTCTTTTCCCCTAAAATATTTCGGTATTCGGTATTTCGGTTTACCAAAGTATTGAAACTTCAATACCGAGAACCGTATTGAAGTACCTAACTTTTGAAATATTTATACTGGATTAATAGCGAAGAACTAATACCGAAATACCAAATTGATTCGGTTCGGTCCATTTTTTCGATTTTTCGGATTTTATGCCCTCCCCTATATCCAAACATAATTTCGAAATCCAAATATTATTTTTCAAATTAACTCCAAAATACTATTTTTTTTCACAAATTACAATTTTTATGTCCAAAAGCCTACTAAATATTCCACCATGTGTTTGGACTTTTTCTAAAACTGAATGACTTCGAAATAGTAATCGTGTTTAACATTTTTTTTCTCAATTCTGAAGGGTTTGGTTGTGCTTCTGATTCTGACTCGATGGGCAATGCTGATGACTCTAATTGTTCGACAAGTAACTCCGGCTGCAGGGTTACGAACGCAAGGAAAGCGTCCGATGTCTACAACAATTGAGCAACTTCTTACAGCAAAGTCAGATGGGTGCATTCTGTAGTTGATGAACTATTTGATGTGGAGCTTTTGAGATATTCTAACAAAATCACTGATCTCATCAGCAGATCATCATAAGCTACATATTTTGAATATTACTTCTATAGGAACCCCGTTGACTAAAGGGAAGGGTCTGCAATTGCTTAATTAGCCTACAAATTCTTTTCCTTATAATTTATGCATAATGCCATGTGAATCGCTAGAAACATGTGAAGTGTTTGGCTAACGCAATGACGAAAGTTTCGTAAGGGGACTGGAGCAGGCTACCATGAGATAAAAGATCTTCTTTCTAAAGAGATTCCATTCGGAACTCTTATATGTCCAAGGTTCAATAAATCTTGAAAGCTGAAGTGGGTTTGGAAAAGGGAAGAACTTGAACAGTGCCGCACTGGGGAATGGGTCGAATAAACTCCCCTGGGGCCGGAAAAATAACAGGCGAAAGCTTTACTTAGATAGGGCTTTGATTGGGATTTTTTTTTTCTTAGTGATTGGAAAGGAGGGCGCCTGGGTATGTTATAGGAAGGGAAGGCGGAAGCATCGAATGGCGAAGAGAGGCGGCTCGGCAGGGAAGGAATGGGAAATCGTCAAGGATGACTTCTTTGTTGGCGGAACGAAGGGCTAAATAGCGAGAGAGATTCTCCGAGCCGGTCTGGATTTCCAACGCCTCGGGAAACTGGTCGAGATAGATGACAACACCTTTTTCCCCTCTTCCTTACCGATAGGGCAATCTTCTCTTATGGCCTTCACCCCCGCCCGAAAATAGAGAACCAAGCCCCTTTCTAATCTATTCATTTCTGCAAGCAGGGTCACTATCATCAATATCGATCTCATCAAGAAGAAAATCTTTAGGCTTGTTATTCAGGAACTTGTTCAGAAATACCGTAATGAAAGGAACATAGGAGTTTGTCGATAGGTATTTGACCACATAGTATCGTCCAGTTCCAATAGAACCTATCAATAAAATACCCCTAGAGGGGATAAGGCTAAGCGGAGCGAAAAGGGTTTTCCATGAGATGGGAAAAGAAAACTATTTTCCCCACACAAAGTTTGTGAATAAGTGATTGTCTGATAATGAGCAAGGAATATCTGTATTTCTGCTAAACAAGATGGATTGAACTCATAATTCATTAGATGCTTTTTATTAATGTCAACTAAGTATCGTAAGTAAATTGCTCCCGGTTGTTCAATCATTTGATAACCAGAGTCATTCTTTGATAAACGATCACTATGAGTCAGAATCAATAGAATTTGGTCAATCCTATTTTCTGTCGTTAAGGTGGAGAACTGAACCAAGAATTCTCTTTCTTCATCATCAATCGAATCACTATTCGCGACCCAGGATTCTATTTTATCATCAATCCAAACCCCGTTCACGTTTTTCTTTTTCTTATCAATGAATAGATCTCTTTACTTGTATGACTTAGATGTCTCGTATTTCTCGAAAAAGTGATTCAATTTTGGGGATTTGGTATGAGATCGATGATCTCGATAAGATTGATATTCCAATCTTTCTTCTTAGAACGTATTGATTTGACCCCATAAGCGGGACCAAGCATGTTGCCGCCAGAAGCAGAACCCCGTATTTCTTCTAGAGAATCTCCTAATTGTTCCAGAGCAACTAGAAAGAGATTATTTAACCAGAAAGAATTCGGTTCTAAAATAAATGGTTGAATAATTGAAAAATGAGATTATTCAGGAATACACATTGAATGCTGAGATTACGCATTGAATTTCTGGTAGTAGATCCATAATCAAAAAAGTGTTTGTGATTGTTCCAGAAGAAATGAAACAAAAGATATGGTAGAGTTAGGACAGTTATTGTATGAGGTCTACCCAATGCTAGATGCAGAGGCGCATAATAGATTGATATGAACATCATGAGCTGTCCCATAATAAAACCAGTTGTTGCTGATACCTTGTAGTTCAAGTTAAAAGCAGTTTAATTCTTTTGTCACAATTTCTAAGAAAGAGGTAGAGTCATGTTTCTTGACAAAGATTTGTCTACAATAAGACGTGACTTTTTGAATTTCGACCTTCTAACATTGACGATGATTCAAGGGATCGATTGGAGTTCTTTCTGTGGGAGTTAAATTTCCTGGACAGTTTTCTCCGTCTGCTGAGCTTCACCTTCGCAGGTGAATGCGGCATGCTAGATGTCGCACAGAAAATGAAAGAAATTTGGAAGAAGTCCATATCAGTACAACAGGCTACTCAACGAATTTTTTTCTCTGATTCTGACTGGGAGGGGTCTGTGGATCCATATTTTGATCCCTTTACCTCCCACGTGCCAACAGGAATTTTGAAGACAAAGCTGGATTTCCAATCAAAATACTCCTTCGTCGAAGTATCATCAATACCACTTCCAGCCAACAAGGATGATATTCCTCCCCCCAAATTTTTAATGGAATTCATCGATGCTGTTATAGAGAATCTCAATGTTCTAAAGCAGATTGATGATCCTCGTTCGCTACTTTATGTTCCGGAATCAAAGGAACAGATAGAAGAGGTTTTGAAGGAGTTGAATTTGCTGAGGTTTTTCATCTGGTTTGTTTCAAACAAATGCACAGAGCCAGCTCAAAGGAGTTGAACCAAGCACTTGATCTTGATCTTCGGGGAAACATTCAGCCTATCAAAGCGATGATATACCTCATCATTCGAAAGGCTTTTCAATCTAACTTGCCAAGGATTCATGGACTAGGCTATGTTGACTTTTTTTTAAACAACTTGAAGGAGTTCCAGAGCCGCCATTCAGATTCACTCGCTTTTGTCATGAACCAACTTCAAATAATTCAGAAGAAACTTGAGAGCTTGCAACCTTTTTTAAGATTTGTTGCCGAAGAGCGACCTTACAAGAGACTTCAAGATTGTGCTACACAGTTGATTAGCAAAGCATATGAGTTGGAATACATAGTTGATGCTTGTATAAGCAAAGAAGCTCCTCACTGGTGTCTTGAGCATTGGCTCACCGATATTACAGAAGAGATTACTTGTGTCAAAGCAGATCTAGCAGAGACTCAAGAAAAAAAATTGCGTCGTCCAGTAATAGATGATCATAAGTCATCACAATTGGTTAGGGCTCCAAGGATGAAGGAAAAAATAGTTGGTCTTGAGGACGTGAGGAACGAACTGAGGGACAAACTAACAAAAGGATGCCAAGAACTAGACGTTATCCCTATTGTCGGTATGCCTGGCCTAGGTAAGACAACTTTGGCCGAAAACCTCTATTCTGATGGTTCAGTTGTTGAACACTTTGATATTTGTGCACAATGTTTTGTGTCTCAAGTATATAGACGTATAGATTTGCTACTGGCCATTCTACGTGATGCAACTGGTGAGACCCCAAGATTGTCTAGTGGAGCTGATGCAGCAGATTTGCTTCGGAAAATTTTATGTCGGAAAAGATATCTTATCCTTGTTGATGATGTGTGGGAAGCTAGTGCGTGGGATGATTTAAGCCCTTGCTTCTATGATGCCAAAAATGGAAGCAGAATCATTCTAACAACGAGACATCTTGAAGTTGCCAATTTTGCTAGATCTGTTAGTGAACCCATTCCTCTTCGTATGTTTAACGATGACGAAAGCTGGAAATTACTAGAAGATAGTGTTTGGTAAAGAAAGGTGCTCCCCTTCCCTTGAAGAAGTTGGGAGACAAATAGAAACAAAGTGCGGAGGGCTGCCTCTTTCAATTGTTGTGGTAGCTGGTATTCTGGCAAAGATGGAGAAGAAAGAAGAGAGCTGGAAACAAGTGGCTAACACTTTAAGTTCCCACATTCATGGTGATACAAAGGCCATTGTGGAACTAAGCTATCAGAATTTACCATATCATCTTAAGCCTTGCTTCCTTTACTTTGGAGCATTTTTAGAGGATAGAGTGATTGATGTTTCCAGGTTAACAAAGTTATGGACCTCAGAAGGATTTATAAAAAGTTTTGAAAGTGAAAGCAGGAGGTTGGAGAAAATAGCCGAAGGTTACTTGGAGAATCTTATTGGAAAAAATCTAGTGGTGGTTGTTAAGAGGAGTTCAGATGGTAAGATTGAAGCATGTCGCCTTCATGATGTAATGCTCGAGTTCTGCAAGGAAAAAGCAACGGAGGAGAATCTTCTGCTATGGATAATACGGTAATATACCAATTAATTGTACTTAATTTTCTCAATAAATCAAGTATTTCAAGTTATATTTGAAAATTCATCACATGATTTTACAAATTTATATATTCACAGTGACCAAGTATACTGATTATATTTGAAAATCAATGTTATGATTTTGCTAATTATATATTCACAAAGATCAAAATGCCAATCCTACTTCCAACATTTACTCTCGTAAGCAGCATGTGCAACGTCGCTTGGCTTTTCGTGAAGTGGATAATCTTGAAGAATGGAGCTCGTCTTGCTCACTTGTTGGATCTGTACTTTTTCAGGAGTGATACAGATATCTGTGCCCGTCTCCCCGTACCCAAACCCGGTTTCACAATTTCACGCATTTTACAGAATTTCAAGTTTCTAAAAGTATTGGATTTGGAGCACTGCATTGTTATTGATTTTTGTCCAACTGATCTAGTCTACATGAGATATTTGTCTGCAGAAATTGATCAGAATTCAATCCCAGCATCCATATCCAATCTTTCGAATCTTGAAACTCTAGTATTAAAATCTAGGGGGCAAATATCGTTACCGGTAACACTTAGAAGAATGGTTAAATTGAGACACCTACATATTGCTCAGTACTTCACTATAAGTAATGCAGAGAAACCATTTGATGATGACTCCTTAAAGTTTTATGATTTGTGCACTCTTTCTCAGCCATATTTTTCTTGTGTCGAGGATTTTGAATTGATGTTGAGAAAAGCACCTAATATTCGAGAACTGGAATGCAAATTCAAGGGTGTTTGCAGCGTTCCGTTCCCTGTATTGGATTTTTCAACACAGCTTGAGACGCTGCACATTATTGGTGAAGCCGTAGAATTCCAGCATCGGTATCCTGTATGCATCTCCGCATCAAATCTCAAAATATTGAAATTGTCCTTCTTTAGGCTGGGGCACGAGCACTTATCAAACATTGCTCAGCTTCAGAACCTTCGGGCCATTGAATTTGACGATGAAAAATGGGAAGTGAGAGATGGCGAGTTCCCTCAACTTAAAGTCTTGAAATTAATGTTTTGTCGCAGTCTTGAAGAATGGACAGCCTCTGATGACGCATTTCCTAACCTTGAACTCTTGTTTTTGCGTGGACTAGAAAATCTGAAGGAGATCCCTTCTTGTTTCGAAGACAACTATTCTTTAAAGTCTATTGAGGCAACGAATCTGTTGTAAAGTCAGCCAGGGTTATCCAAGAAATACAAGTTGATGATTATCGAAATGATGATTTCAAGCTCGTCATCAAGTAATCCAAATTCAGGTACACTACCAGTCTCATTTTTGTTCTGCTAAATGCAATTTCCTTTCTATAAAAAGTTGCCATTTAAGTTTTTAGCCTTTTACTAACTATTCCTTTTGTCTGACAGCTTTCTAAAGCCTTTTCATTTATTTAGCATTCAATTCTCATGCAAAGTAAAATATCTATGAAAATAATCAGTTTTTATTATTTATTGGTCTAAAGCTGAAGCATGTTCCTCAAGTTAGAAATTCTACACCAGAAAAAGAAAGATCATGACTTTGTTTGGTAATTGTTTATATGTATGTTTTTCAGCTCTCAAGTCTTAACTAATCGTCCTTTTTTTCCCAACAGAATATGAAGACTGAAGTCTGAAGAGTTTGTAGCCGGAGGCAATTTAGAAGATCATCATGTAATTTTTTTTAGTTGTTTCTTTAATAAATTCTTTAGAATTATCCTTCAGTCACTGTAACCTACATTTCATAGTATAACTACAGAACAAATTATTCATTCAATCCTTAATGTTTGGTGTGAGTCATTAGATTTTGACTCCTGAGGTGAATGGTTCCAACCTTTTATTTTATTTTTCTCAAGAGTTGTGCTGCTTATGATTTCACCAAGATGCTGTGATGCAACTACTATATCTTTGCTTCTACATTAAACAATGCTTTCTTTTGCTCTTCTGTCTACCTGTTTCTTCCTAAAAGAAATGCTAGTTAATGTCCTCCACTTGGAAAATCCTTCTTAAACATTAATCATATGATCTGCTAATTTCCTGAAGCACATACAACAATGAAGAAGCGAACCTAGAATTATGGTGGCAGTTTCAGTATTCATCGAAGTTGCTTAGTCATACTATGAAAGTTTGGGAGAGAGTGGTGGAAGTCAGGGTAAGGAGGGGTGTATCTATTTCCGAGAAACAGTTTGGATTCATGTCGGGGCGACCGACTACGGAAGCCATTCACCAAGTGAAGAGATTGGTAGAGCAGTATAGGTAAAGGAAGAAAGACTTGCATATGATGTCTATAGACCTAGAAAAGGCGTACGATAAAGTCTCGAGCGAGATTCTGCGGAGATGTTTGGAGGTTAGCGGTGTTCTGGAATCGTACATTAGGGTGATTAAGGACGTGTATGATGGTGCTAAGACTCGAGTAAGAACTATGGGAGGTGACTCGGAACACTTCCCAACTGTGATGGGGTTGCAACAGGAATCGGCTCTTAACATGTTTTTATTTGCCTTGGCGATGGATGTGCTGGCGTGACGCATTTCACGGGAGGTGTCACGGTGCATGTTATTTGCCAATGACATAATGTTGATTGACGAGACACGAGGCGGAGTTAACGGGAGGCAGGAGGTTTGGAGACATACCCTAGAGTCTAAAGGTTTCAAGTTGCGCAGGACAAAAACAAAATACTTGGAGTGAAACGGAACTCATGAAGCGAACATGGATATGAAGCTTGATACTCACCTGCCATTGGCCCAGGTTCAGCCTTTACTTTGAATTAGACTTGGGCTTTAACGGGGCATCTTCCTAAATATCAATTACCAAGTCTTCCTCGGGAGAAGTAGTTTCAAGTATCTGGGGTCTATAATCCAAGGTAATGGGGATATCGACGAGGAGTTCTCACAACAGGAGATGAAAGTAGCAGAAATGAGGATGTTGAGATGGATGTGTGGGCATACCAGGAGAGATAAGATTAGGAATGAAGTTATTCGGGACAAAGTGGGAGTGGCCCTTGTGGAGGACAAAATGCTGGAGTTGAGGCTGAGATAGTTCGGGCACATGAAAAGGAGAAGCACATGCTCATGTTAGGAGGTGCGAGAGGTTGGTCATGGCGGGTCTAAGAAGAGGTAGAGATAGGACAAAGAAGTATTGGGGAAAGGTGATTAAGCAGGACTGCTTCAGCTCACTGAGGACATGATCCATGATAAGAGGTTGAGAATTAGGGTAGAAGACTAGTAGGTAATCGAGAGTTCCCCTATCATTCCCAGTAGTATTAGTAGCATTCGTGTAATTTCATATTCTTCGATCTATATTATGTTAGATTAGTTAGTGTTTGACCCTGGATATTTGAGAAAGGTTATTTTGTCCCTCATTGGAAGAAGAAAGAACGGAAGAAAAGGGCCAAATTTGTCCTCAGACTATTCGACTTGGTACAAATATGTCCTTCTACCTCTTCATATTGATTTTCATGATCTTACTCAGAAATACTGCATAACTTCTCGAGTCACGTTAGATACATTGTATTCCTAGCGAATGCTCTGAGTCTGTTTGGACATAAGAAATTTTTTCCTTTTTTCCAAAAAAAAATTCACTTTTTTCCAAAATCGGCATTTGTTCATAAAATTTCCACTTTTTTCACTTAAAGATGCATTTTGGAAATTTTCGAAAATTTGAAAAACTCCAAAAAGCTGTTTTTCAAAATTTCCACTCACAAACTTCAAAAACAACCCAAAATTATATTCATGTCCATACACAACTCTAAATTTCAAATACCATTTTAACTAACTTTTCCCCCTATTTTGAAACTTTACAATTCTTATGTCCAAACGCCCACTAAATTTGAATTCATACAATCGATTGTTGGCATTATTGTATCCTAAAGACAATTTCTTTCCACCAACAACAAGTATCTGGTAAGTCTATATACCGAGGCTTGGACATACGAGAAGAAATCACCTAGTGTTTTTCTCTCCACTGGGAATTGAATCTGAGACCTCATCGTCTAAACCCACTTATTTGACCGTTAAGCCACATCGTTGGGTGCAATTTACAGTAACTCTTTTGTACATCAATTTTTTTCCAGCTGATCTAGTTTACATGAGATATTTCTCAGCAGAAATTGATCAGAATTCAATCCCGACATCCATATCCAATCTTTCGAATCTTGAAACTCTAGTATTAAAATCTAGGAGGCAAATATCGTTACCGGTAACACTTAGAAGGATGGTTAAATTGAGACACCTAAATATTGCTCAGTACTTCACTATAAGTAATGCAGAGAAACCATTTGATTGACGACTCCTTAAAGTTTTATGATTTGTGCACTCTTTCTCAGCCATATTTTTCTTGTGCCGAGGATTTTGAATTGATGTTGAGAAAAGCACCTAATGTTCGGGAATTGGAATGCTAATACAAGGGTATTTGCAGCTTTCCATTCCCTGTATTGGAATTTTCAACAGACCTTGAGATGCTACACATAATTCTTGAAATAGAAGTATCATCAATAGAAAAAAGAAAACTTGTTTTAGCTGCGAAAGATGGATAAACTCATCAAAGCCAACTGAAATTTCTGGCTGTAACAACAAATATATATTTGTTGGATGTGAACACTAAGGTATGTCTGATATAAACTGAAACATATATGAAAAAAGATCTTTGTTTGTTATTTATTGGTCTAAAAAGTGTATTCCTCAAGCGACTAAAAAGAGAAAGACCATAACATTGTTCAGGGGAGGATCTAGTGCAAAGATTACTGATTTATGTGAACCCAATAACTTTTATCTAGATATCAAATGTATAAAAATATTTAGCTAGTCCGTTGGTCTGGTTATTATTGTATATTATCGGTGTATGGTTAATTGAGTTAAAAAAATTATGTAAAAAATATATACTCCTATTAAAGATTAATAAAAATACTATTGTTGCAATTATCTGATATTATAATGTTTTTGAATACTAAAGATTGATAATAATGTGTAAGTGTTAATTGAAGCAACTGATCCGAAATTAAAAGTTTTAAGATAGTTGATAGGAATGACTTCCTCATGAAAAACATTTTCGTGAAAAATGACTTCCGTAATACCAAACACACATCCCGCGCGTTTCAAACGAAAGCTTAGGGCATGAGATCAGGATTTTGACCAACTCAATATAACTCCACATCACACAACTCTGCTAAGAGAGCAATGAGAAAGTTACAATACATGTCCAGACGCCAAGGCACACAATATATTTCTAAAAAAGCTTTGTATCTGTTTGTAGTTGAATACCAGAAATCAGAATCTGAGACAATGTTTAAAAAGGAAACTATTATTTGACCCTATTCCTTTTTCAAACTCAAAAAGAACACCAGTTATACAACAATATATGCAGAAACATATAACTATATACAAATTAATTGAGTAACTAAAGCATTTCAGAAAAGGAAAGAAATGCAGTGGTACATACTCTATGACAAACATGTACTAACAGTATTGTCAATGTTCCTTGCAATCTTTAACAGGCCTAGCTTCAAAACCTCCTTCTGGTCTTTTCTCAAGTTCATATGGCATGTAAGTACCAAGTATTCTATCCCACGTCACGAAGAACGGCTGTGAATAGTTAAACTTGGTCCCATAAAGCTGGTGATGAATATCATGGTAAGCGGAGTTGTTCTTAAAGAAGATATGGAAGAGGTTTCCAGGCAACCATAGTCCGCAATGATCATCAACCGTCTTGATGGTAGCAAAGGAGAAAAAGAAGATGGAGGTACGTGGTGACATGCCTGAGACAAGGAAAGCTAGAGCCCCACCGATAGTGTCAAGAATCAGACCCTCTAAAGGGTGGTTGTACAAAGCTCCAAATGCATATGGAACAATTAGCCGATGATGTTGGGCATGGATATGCTTGTACAAGAACTTGTTTTGGTGCATGTACCGATGCATAAAATATTGCCAAGTATCTAACATCACCATGGCAACAAAGAACTGTCTTCCAAGAACAAAAATGGAAGCGTGTCGATCCCCATCAGATTCACCGTCATTCCCTGTGACCTGCTCCAAATGAGTCGATAATCAGATGCCAGGAATTAGTCAAAATACAAACATCAAAGATACTGAAAGTACAAACAATAGCATGAGAAGTGCAACTTCCCATGCCATAAACTTTAAGTTACCTATCACTACATACAAAAGATGTACAACGTTTAGCTCATTGATTTTGATGACTTCATCAGAAAGAAAAAAAATAACAGAGATGCTTGTGTTCAGTATGAGCTAGCCTTCGCCTAAATGAACTTATTTATTTTTCTCTAAGGGTCAGAAAAGCTTACACTTTTGCTATCACAAATGAAAAGGCAGGTGCTAATTCGTGAGTTGCGCAAATGAAGCACCTGAGCCGGATGGTTATTCCATGGGTTTCATTCAGAAAAGCTGGCCAATTTTGATACAAGATATTATAAGAGCTTTGGAAGTTGTTCACAGCCAGGAAAGTATCAAAAAGAGCTTGAAGCTCGCGTTGACCAACTTTGCAAAGTACTCCCTCCGGCCATTGGAAGTGTCTTTCTAGCCTTTCACATTTAGTCCAAAATAAGTGTTGTTTAACAAACCAAGACGGCATTAACTATTCTTTCTCAAATTTGCCCTTTGCTATAATAAATGATCCATGCAACTTTCTAAAATATCTTTCCATGTTTAAAAGAAAGATAAGGGACAATTTAGTCAAATACCTTTTATAATTAATGTTATTAACTGAATTTCTTAAAGGGTATGCCAAAACCTTAAAAGACACTTAAAAGGGACCGGAGGGAGTAGCGCGAAAAAAGCTTGATTAGGAGGTCATGGTTAGCCCCCCACCCCCCACCACCACCACCCCCAATATTCTTAACTATTACAGCTGGCGTTGACCAACTTTGCAATATGGACGGCCATGAACAAGAGAGCAGACAACGGAAATGCAAAAGAGAAAGCAATGATTCCTTTTTTTTCTTTAATAAAGGCAGATTACAACAACAACAACAAAAATTATTTATTTTTTGGATAGTCTCAGCGGTGTTCTTGACGGTCTTTGAATCACAAATCTACACAATCGACATTTTTCCAAACCAAAAGGTTGCAAGTCTGCTGAACACTGCTGAGCAACCTTTTTCCCCTGTCAAGCAGGATCTCTATTTTGTTTTAACTAACTTAAAGAACAAAATATTTAGCACGTATCCATTTCCATGGGAATCGCCACCACAGAGCTTGCTCTTCAACTGAACAAAACTCCAATTACTCTGTCTTGATTTTTCCCAAAAACCTCACAATATTTGAGTAATCATTTGAAGCAACAAACAGATTGAAATGGAAGAATGCAGTCCTTAAAAACCATATATCTGAACCACAGAAATCCAGACACAACACACTCCAAGAAGCAGTAAGGCATGAAGTCAATTCCAACAATTCAAAGCATTGGCATCGATAGGTAAGCCAATTTTACAATCCTATTTTCCTAGAAGAACTTCAAATTCGGTTAACCTGTCCCTATAAAAGCAAGCTACTCAAGCCTACAGTGCACACTTGCACCTGATTTTTTAAGAACTCCTACTTCCTACCACTCAAAGAAGAAAATCAAACCTGCAAGCTTCAGAATATTATATAAACTTAAAAGATACCTAAAGCAAATTCCAATCCGTAGGGAAATTCTAGGATAACATGTAGACAAGCATAAATAACTCCTCACTCAAGTCAATGACAATAATTCAAAATGTTTGAATCTGCCTATAACACAAATGCTATTCATATTTAACATCCACAAAAGCCTAACAGTGCCAATTTGGAAGACGAAACTATGTTACCAACATAGCCTCCTCATATTCCCCTTTCTTTTCATGCTCACCCCACATTGTGATACACAATCTCCAATTATGAAATTGCACATACAGTCAACAAATCATATATTCACAAATCAAATAATTTTTAAATATCAAACCGAAAGCAAGAATGCTAAGGCATCTATGATAATTTTCCCGTTAACATCCACAGAACAGCAATAACTTCCAAGGAAAAGAAAAGTCAGATATGAACATTTCATTTCAATCAATAAAAGACCAAATAAGCATTTGCATACTAAGTTATCCATTATGATGCATAATAACAAGTTTCGAACTGAAAAAGGAAACAAATTTTGCATCAACTAGAGATGATCAAATCAACTAACCGCGAAGAGAAGGGTGGCAACAGCAGCCTGAACAACCTGTTGAAGAAGAACACCTTTAACAACTTCCTTTTTAGACACCAAATTCTTCTCATCCTCATCTTTCTTTGAATGTAACCTATAATTATCCATTACACCCCCAAGCATTGAATATAATCCTGAATATACCCAATACACTATTATTGGTAAAAATGTTCCCAACAATTCATCTGACACATGATATCCTCCTATTAACTCTTGATTGTTATTGCTCTCACTACCCATCATCTCTGTTTCCTTTATATCTTCTTAATAACTAAAACTTAAAAAGTATAAAATCCCCAGAAAAAGAATATAAAGATTCTTTCTTTATATCTTCCTGAAATTACCCTTATCTGAAAAACCCAGAAAGGAACCAAATTTGTTCCTTTTTATATCTTTTTGAAATTCCTTAAAAGAAATAAACACCCAGAAATGAAAACCAATATCTTCTTCAAATTACCCTTAAAAGCCAAAAAAAATCCCTTTTAAATCTTTTTGAGATTACCCTTAAAAGAAAAAGAAAAAACACCCGGAAATGAAAACCAATATATTTTTATTTTTTTTGGAAAATTATCCTTAAAAGCAGAAAAAAATACCAAGAAAAGAAAATGAAGAATCTTTGACACTCAAAAATGGGAAGAAACAGAGATAAATTGGAATTAGGGTTTGTAGAGAAATATAATTTTGGGTATAAAGGGGGCTGATTGAAATGAAATTCTCTTCCAAATGGAATTGGAAGGAATTTCAAAAAGATAAAAAGCAGAAAAAACTTTAGCAAGAATGATCAATTTCTCTTCTGCAACTATTAGAGAGGATATTATTGTTTTACAAAACAGATACTACTTCCTATAATAACGATGATCATCAAATTAATTCTTTTTATTTATAGTGCTTTTTCTTTGTCGCTATTATTAAAGAAATTTAATTTTAATTTTCAAAAAAGGAAGGTTATTAGGCCCACAACTTTTCAGTGGAGAAGATTCCGCATAATTTCCTTTTTCTTGTCCCCTTTAATATTCTTCGTAGAAATCGACAGAAGAACGTTCAGAATAAAATGCGTTAGTTTAAGATTTTTTTAATCATTAAATTAAGAATCATTATTCTGACATTCAGAATAATATGTGATGTTGATATTAAATAATAATCGAAGTCACGTCTCAAATTTCGATTAACGTAAAAGTAAGTGAATAAGTGTAAAAGTTTTAAATTTTTATTTAATAAGGTGAATATATCTTGATTAATTATGATTAAACAACAAATTAAAAAATACCATGTATTTGTTGATTTTTATAATAAAACTGGTAAATTCTTCTTTGGGAAATAGTAGTAGTATGTGTTATCGCTGATTGTTTGATATTTTCTATGAAAAATTGACGTGGCAGACAGATAATAAACAATTAAACACTGAAAGGAGACATCATATCATGAGTTTTTTTTTTGGGTGTTGGGCTTATGAGAATTTAATAATTAAAAAATTATGTAGTATAACCGCTCCAATAATACAGTAAATATATATTTATTATATATAAATTAAGTGGTTGACTTGGACTTTTGGCTCAATTTGTCATCCTTGGCCAGTTGGCAGTTTTTCCTAAAATACAATAAGCCGCCAACAAGATAGTTTACCCACCCATTGTTTATCCCATACGCCTATTTCATTTCTTTTTCACACAAAAAACAAATTTAATTTATATACATTGATAGGATAAAAATTATTATTTAATCAGTGAATATTAGTGGATATAGTGGGTGTAACTCAGACTGTTAAATTTAAACTAAAAATAATAATTATATGATCAGGTGAATATGTGAAAACGAGAGAGAAAAAGGATAGGTTTATGATAAAACGAAAGCATTATTGTAGTATCTAAGAAATGTAAAGTGAAATTAAAGCTTGAATCAATTTCAAACACCTTGGAACACCTCTTTAGTTAGATAATTTTACTTTTAGTCTCGCAAATGGAGAAAAATATCTCGAGATTGGCAACAGGTGATTGACTCATTGATTGATCTTGGCAAACAATTTGAGTAGAAAATTATTTTGTTTTATCCTTACTTTGATTCACTTTTGTGTATATTTAAAGTTGAAGGGGTGTACAAAGGAAATCGACAAACCGCACCAACCCGATACTCCGAGTCAAACCGAGAAAAAAACCCGACCATGGTTTGGTTTGATTCGGTTTGGTGTTGGAAAAGAAAAAAACCCGACCATAATTGGTATGGTTTGGTTTTAACTAAAGAAAGTCAAACCGAAACGAAACCAACCTGACATTACATACATAGAAATTTTAGATATATTTAATATATAAATATATTTATTGTGATGTAATTTATATTTCTTAAAAAAATTCATAATTTTATCTTTTAAGGTATTATTTCAAGGTTGCACGTAGAACTTTCGAATGTTCCAATAAGTTTTATAGCCATTAATATTAGTAAATTAGATAATGCTAACAAAAGCCCAAACCAAAATCAAATCAATACTAATGCTAACAAAAGACATTCAATTCAATATTGTATTGAACATCTATTTTTGGTTTTGCAATAATTTAGATAAAAATGCATAACCTATTTTTATTTTTTCTTTAGCGTTTAGTCATGTAACTAATACTCCCTTATTAGTCTACTTATTTTAGCATGACTTAGTACTTTTAGATTATTTTTATTTTTATTATAGCTTTTTAATTAGCAATATTTATATTATATAATTTTATTGTTCAATATTTAGGATAGTGCCATGACACATCTCATATTTTATATTATTTTCTTGAAAAATACTTTATATAGTTGTATCTTACTAGGATTAAAGAAATATTTTAAGCACAAGTTGTATGCTTTGTTCTACGAAGATTTACCGGAAAAAACCCGAAAATACGAAAAAAAACCGAGTTTTATTGATTTGGTCTTTGGATTTAACAACCCGACACAATTGATTTGGTTTGGTAATTATAAAATCCGAACCAACTCAACCTATATACACCCCTATTCAAAGACAAGGTCTCCAATTGCGGAAGCATCCTTTTCTATCTTTCTTGAAATACAAAGGTCTCCAATTGTGAAAGCATCCTTTCGTTTTGAACATTTCGTCAAGAGTGGATGACTACACATTTTATGATTACGTGCATACAGGATAATAATTCTGAAAGACATGACTATAAATAGTAAGATAATGAGTTAAGTATTATAGAAGAATATGGTCACAGAATACACAATAATTGAACTATCAACAGCATGTGATGTGATTATTAAATAAAAATAATCTATATCTATACAGAGAAACTTTGCTGTTGAGCAAAAGATTAATCCAAATGGTGATTAAGTTGTAGTAGCGGCCTACCACCATCAAAGTTCAATGAAACACTTCTAAATTCCCTTCTTTTGTTTTTTCTCTAGTCAACTAAAGTATCAAGAAAACAAAAGGAAGTTTCTTCCCAATCATTTTCTTCACTGTATTTAAAAATCAACTAAAATTTGTCTAACTGAAAAGGACTATTGAGTTTTATGTAGCTTGCACTTGTTTCAGGAACTTTCTTCATGAAGTCGAGTCGGGCTTGTTTGGTTTGTTTAGGAGCTACAAGAATAAACAGACAATTTCCATTAGCACATAAGTTAATGTAGCTACTAAATGTTCAGGGAACAATTAGTTATTGATAAGATATGCATTTACTCTACCTTTTTGGCCAGTTTGATTATTTGATGCTAGGACAGTAGATTTCCATTCCTCGTAAGCATGTTCGTCCATACGTTTGCGCTTCTTGTATGCTGATGACTGCAAAATGAAAGGCCTCAAAATTCAGTAACATACAACTCTAACTGAGATGTAAGAATTTTAATTATATAACACCAGCACAAAGTTTTGCAGAGATTATAACTTGCATTCAACCATGCTTTATTTTATGGTGAAAATGACAAGCCAGTAACAAGTCAAATTCATCATATTTTTTTCCAATTTAGGGATTCAAATAAGCATCTGTGTGGCTTGCCACAGACCCTATGTCCTCAAGAATTGTAGGATGTATCCTACCATCTATTCGTTGCGTATATAACATGTTTTTACATCTGAGTTGAGAGCTTCGTGTTCCTTAGTTATGTTGATTAGTGGAATGGCATTATTAACTAGTAGCAAAATTCAAGAGAGTTCCTATGATTTACATTATCCTCCTCAGATGAATAGCCACCATCTTCAACAGTCCTTTTCTCAGGTAATACATCTAGCAGCTCTGCATATGCAAATCACTGTGTTAATTATCTTCTTATGTATTGAAAAGCACTGAACCACATTTTGCTTGCAATAGAGTGAGAACTTAATCAGCATGTGGTACCTCGGTTCCCCTTTACTTTTGTAGGATCTTTTTTCTCCTTTGATATACCAAAAACATCAAAACAAAGATCATTCATCGAGGTAGAAACCTATATCATGTCAATCCACAAAAATATTAGAACCATAGTATAGCAAACTGATAGCTTAAGTAAATAAGTGAGAAGGAAGTAAAGGAGCATAAGGACTTACACTAGCAAATTCAGATTCTGATGTGCCACAAAGCTCAATTAACTTCATTTTGTCAACCTTGAGCTGCAAAACACAGACAAAGAAACAATGAGGCATTTTATACCAAATTATCATGCTGCTACAACCAGTACAAGAGAGCAAGACTGCCAATAAGTAAAGAGTAGAACAAACAAACCTTGTGCCTTTTTGCACACAGATAGAATGCAGCAGCAGTAAACACAGGTCGAGTGAAATCAGCACTTGCCCTTCGAGAAGGTGGCAAGGATGCAAGAAACTGATCCTTGTACCTGAAAATAAACAATTTGAATCGTTCATTCACTGTGAGAAGCCTATTTCTCTAATTGCTTATACAAAAGCAGCTTATTCTTGTCCAGTTTGGTTCCAACTCATTCAATCAAATATCATAGGCAGTACAATTCTGTAAAACCATGAGTAAGTAATATTCGACAATCAAACTTACAATGATAGACCTTTACGAACAAAAGGAATGAGCCTGACACACCCAAACTGAATTCCCAGTTCTCTAATATCAAGCTTGTTTCTGCAAAGTAGAATCAAAGAAACATTCACGTCAGCAAGAATCTAACACATAACAAAACACTATTTGGCTCCAAAAGGAATGTACAGATTCACAAAAGGAAAATGTAGACTGAAACAAAAGATTAACAACTCACTTCACTCCAATCCCATTCTGCATTGAAGTGAAAGATCTGTTATAAGCCTTCTCAGACATCCCACTCAATTTTATCGCTGTCTGACGATCAAACACCATGTCCATCCTACCATCAAAACATCTTACAAAATGAGACACACAAATATTAATCCTATTATACCATATTTCACAACTCATCAGCACATAAAATAATTTTTTGTTTCGGACACAATAATTTTCCACAACTCGATATAGAAATTCAAGGTAAGGCTGCATACAATAGACCCGATGTTGGTCTGTCCCATCCTCGGACCCCGCAGATATAAGGAGCTTAGTGGATGAGGCTACCCTTTTTTTAGTGTTGATGCAATACAATAAATAGACAGTTAATTTGCCTTATAAAACAAATAATTTAGCATCAAGACAAAATAAGTCAAAATAGAACAGAAGTTATACATTGCCCAGCTGATTGATACATCGGTACTTTGACATCCAATATCAACCCCGAAAAAAATTAATTGAAACACATAGAGGATTCAACACACTTTTTGTTATTTTTATGTAGTACTATAAATCAACACAAAACTGATACAGATCCTAATTTAATTGAAACACATATAGAGGATTCATAGAACCAATCCCTAAATTTACACAATTGACCCGAACCAATTAGGAATTGACACATCATTAATTGACTCTCATTACCTAGAAGCAGCAATCTCTAGGCAAATTATAGCCTTGCATATCTCGCCCTACAGAAAAGAATCAAATAGATTTTTGGTTAACATTGTTCCAAATTACATTCCAATCGAATAAATTTCTTCTTTCAAACGACCAATTCATAACAATAGTTACTTACGACGCCGATGACGGAGGAATCGAATTGGACATCGGCGAGACGACGGAGCTCGGCGGCTTTACGTACAATGTGCTTGGTTTCAGATAGACCGAGCTTTTGGGCAATGTCGGAAAGATCCATTTGATTTCGGGTTGGGAATGAAAGGGAATTGGGGGATTTCGGGTCGCATTTTGGAGGGTTTAAGGAGAGAAAGTGGACATGGCGGGAATGTTGAATTGGTTGCGTTTTGGACGGTTTATTTTCGCGCGCGCGCGGGGTTATGATTTGGAGGATCTGCCTTTGGCGCCAAGGGTTATTTTTACTGTGGTAAAGGGGGTTTAAAAGCTAATTTGGAGGGGGGAAACTAAAATGAAATATGGCCATTTTTGGAGGATTCTTATTAGTACAGCTAAGGAAAATATTGACTTCACCATTAACTTATTTATGTTTGATAATAAATTGTGGTGATAATAAATAGGGATAATTTCACATAAATACAACTTACACATCTCACTTGCAACATAACAGCCCAGTCATAACTTTACAAATCTGTAGCCCAAAAATAATAGGCTAAGATTTGTAAAGTCATGAGATTTTCTAATTCTTCCGTCATCTAATTTTGATCTTTCTCCACCAATTTGTCTTTAGTGATCTCTCCTAATATATCATCCTATAATCAAAATATAAAATTGCTCGAGCTAAAGTATTCTTCCTCAAAAATGGTAAACAAGATAAAGAACCGAGTAGCTTACATTTTTTCAATTTCGCTGATTCAACTTATTTGGTAAAATTGAAAAACAATTGCTGCAAGTTCGTGATTTGGCGGAGAAATCAACAAGGAACGTAGATTTATACATGAATTATTCTAGAAAAAGTAAAAAAACATGAAAAAAATTATTTGATTATACATATGCAGTACATGTATAATGATGTATAACTATGTATAAACTTGTATATGGAATGTATAATAATGTATATCAAAAGAATAAGAGATAGAAGAAGAAGATAAGTGTCAAACTTCCATGGAGGCCTCTTACATAATGACAATGTATATATATCCTTATACATTGAGAAATAAATAATTACGTGATGTTATGAACATATATACACATTTATACACATTTATACAAAATTATACAATAATGTATAAGTGTGTATAAATAGTGGTTATACAATATTTATACCAGAACACATCTTATGTTCAATATTACACCTCTATTTCAGTACCAAAATATCAAAAGAGAGNTACCAAAATAATCAAAAGAGAGTTTTTCAGAGGAAGTTAGATCTGAAAATTAAAGAGGAGAGAAGATGGAGATGGAATTGTTTTATAAAAGAAGATAAAACTAGAACATCTGAAGAACTTGAAAATTGTCTGAATACAACACTAGAGCAAATCATTTGCTAAAACACAAAGTGGTTCAATTTTAAATGAATTCTTTTCCGGCAGAACAAAAATAACATAAAGTGGGTAAAACGGCTATTCACCACAGGAGATCATTCTCCGATGACTTCACTGACTTTATCGTTGACCTCTTTACCTTGAAAATTGAAGGAAAAAATGGGTAAAGGATGTTATCCACCGCAATATTTATTTTCCGATGACATCGTTAACTTTGCCGGCGACCTCTCGATTGACTTCGTCATCGATATCTTTACTCTGAAAGTTGAAGAAAGAAAAAAAAGGATAAAGGAGGCTGTCTAGTTCTCTTCTCCACGCTAGGTTAACCGATGAAATAATTTTTAAGCATTATCTGCAAAATGGGTTATGCCGGGTAAAGTTTAAAAATATGGGCTATTTTTTGTTGTGAGATTGGGTCGACTGACATAGGAGGTAATTCTTTATAATAAATATAATTTTGGTTAAATGATAAAACGTACGTAAAGATCACATATCATCTATACATTAATTTTGCATAAATATAGGGTAAGAGAAAAAAATCGGATTGGTCTACTATCGGAATATCTTTTAAGGTTGATTAGATTTTTCTATTTCTTCCAACTCCAAAACTGAAAATAACAAAAAGTATTTAGAAAGATTCTTACCTTTTTCCTATTTAGTGTGAGATCATGTTGATGCACCTCGATTTCCGACAAGATAAGCCAGGCTCGAGATGTGATGGAAAGGGACCAAAATCAAGCCGAAAGTCCCATCGAGCCAGAGCGCGGGGACACGATGCCTGCCCTCGTGAATATCGAGGTCATAGTAGCAGAATCGGTCCTAGCCTCGAACAACTTCGAGGAACATTATCGGACAATCAAGCATAGCCAACAGAAGGCCGAAATATCTGTGACCGTCCAGATATCACGGCGGGCATCTCGGCACGTATCGATAAGGGACCGACAATCAGTTAATCAGAAGATTTTTTACCTTTTATAGAGTTGTACCTAAAGTAGCGCTCCCCTACTATATAAAGGGGGTTTGATAATTCATGTAACGCATTGAAACACGCGTTCCAAGGCAATATATTATCATTTTCTCTGTTATCTAGCTTTTTTCACTTGTTCACCAGTGTTGACTATAGCAAGCCCGGACTGAGGGGGAACACTTTTGCTAAGGCTGAAATTGTCCTATTCACATGGTTTGAATTCATATTATCTTTACCTGATCAATCTAATCCAATTTATAGCTTTGTGTCAAATTAATCCGCGTATTCTTAAAACCACTTACAAATTCAAATGTTATCCGATTTTGAAAGCAAACAGTTTGGCGCCCACAGTGGGGCTGAGGATAATAGTGGCTATTTGATACAAACTTCTATAACACCTATTTTACACATGTTCTTTGATGCGTCTCTGATTTCAGGTAAAAATCCAAAATGTTGAACTCCCAGTCAGCCCCTCTAAATGTAGACGCCGAGTCCGGTCACCATGGCGAAAACAACAACGTGACTCCCAGAAACGAGGTGCCCCCAACCGATCTCGACGGAGCTCCGATCGCAGACCCGATCGACGCTAGCTCGCATGTGGCCATCAATGCAAATTTGCCCACCGATCCTGAAAATAGCATCCGCAGAGATGTTTGATCGGTTGCACGAAATACGCACGGCGGCGAAGATGATAGGATCAACTTGCGGGTAATCTTCGAGATGTTACAGGCTCAACAGGTAGCAATAGCCCAGCTCCAGAACCAAAGCCACGCCTCGAGCAGAATCGAGCCCGAACTATCTCGGGAAGTCATCCGCAGAAATGAGTCGACCATGGAGAGGCCGAATGAAATTGAATCAGGAACCAACCCCGAGAGCATAAAGATGCTCGAGGAACTAATGAAACGAATAGAATAGGGAGAGAAGAAGGTCGAAGCCAATGACAAAAGGTGGAAACCTACAACTCCAAGGTCGACCAAATCCTGGGAGCACCACCAATATTAAAGGGCCTGAATTCTAAGAAGTTTGTTCAAAAACCTTTTCCTCCAAGCGCAGCTCCGAAACCGATCCCCAAGAAGTTCCGCATGCCCGAGATTCCTAAGTACAATGGGACGACCGACCCAAATGAGCATGTGACCTCCTACTCGTGCGCCATCAAAGGGGACGACTTGGAGGATGATGAGATCGAGTCTGTCCTGCTAAAGAAGTTCGGAGAAACTTTGTCGAAGGGAGCTACGCTATAGTATCACAACCTGCTTCCTAATTCTATTGACTCGTTTGATATGCTTGCAGATTCCTTTGTAAAAGCACATGCCGGGGCTATCAAGGCCGAGGCCAGGAAATCAGACCTTTTCAAAGTGAAATAGAAGGATAATGAGATGCTCAGAGAATTCGTATCACGGTTTCAAATGGAACGGATGGACCTACCTCCGGTCGCGGACGATTGGGCCGTTCAGGCCTTCACCTAGGGACTCAATGTTCGAAGCTCTGTGGCTTCACAGTTGAAACAAAATTTGGTAGAATATCTGGTTGTTACTTGGGCCGATGTGCATAACCGGTATCAATCTAAAATCAGGGTTGAAGATGATCGACTTGGGGGACCTTCTGTGTTCGTTTGTCAAATGAGTCGTCGATAGAGCCAAGAGAGACATTGATCGTGAACCAAGATTGTATAGGGATCGATATCGACCTTATAGTGGAGACCGAAGAGGCAGTGGGTATAGGCAAAACCCTATAAGAAGTTAAAGGAGGAGTGATCGAAGTTAAAACAACCAGGGACTCATGAACAAAAATGGTTTCAACAGGCGTATCGGGCCTAAAAAAGCGCCAAGGTTATCGGAATACAAATTCAACGTCGCCACCGCCACTATCGTATCTGCCATCGGATGCATCAAAGACACTAAATGGTCTCGACCTCTACAGTCCGATCCGGCCCAAAGGGATACTAATCTAATGTGCAAATATCATGGTACTCACGGACACAGAATAGAAGATTGTCGACAATTAAGGGAGGAAGTAGCCCAACTATTC
Organism: Nicotiana attenuata; assembly: GCF_001879085.1. Taxonomy (NCBI): domain Eukaryota; kingdom Viridiplantae; phylum Streptophyta; class Magnoliopsida; order Solanales; family Solanaceae; genus Nicotiana; species Nicotiana attenuata. Next base: position 103,640 of record NW_017673016.1, read on the forward strand.
AATAACGGACATCTCCGAGAGTTCCTGATCGATCGAGCCAAGAATCATTTCAGGAACAAAGATACTAATAGCAGGTCAAGCAGGAAGAACCTTAGCACGTCCTTAACATGATCATCCGTGGCGTCGACATTCCCCAGCGGCCGATGTTAAAACGCATCAAAGTATCCATCACAAGGAAAAAATGGACTCGGGATTATGTGCACGAAGGAACTTTGTCATTCAACGACGAAGAAGCAGAAGGGATTGTGCAGCCTCATAACGATGCACTGGTAATATCCGTACTCATTAATAAATTTCGATTTAAGCGTGTGTTAATTGATCTAGGTAGCTCGGCCAACATCATCCGATCGAGGGTCATAGAACAGCTCGGTCCACAAGATCAAATCGTGCCTGCAGTCCGAGTTTTAAACGGTTTCAACATGGCATGTGAAACCACCAAAAGGGAGATAACATTACCGGTGAACGTCGCTGGGACCATCCAAGAAGCCAAGTTCTATGTAATCGAAGGAGATATGAGATATAACGCTTTATTAGGGAGGCCATGGATCCAAAACATGAGAGCAGTACCCTTGACCCTACACCAAGTGTTAAAATTCCAAGCGCCAAGATGGATGTTGCGGCCAAACGCACACGCAAGTATACGCGGTCGTCAAGTAATAAAGTGACTAAAAGTCGGATGTCGAACACGCGAGGACTTTTGATTAACTATTAACTAAATTAGACTATCCTAATTATCTAAACAAGGATTAAACCCAAAAGTAGTGATGCTAGAGTAATTAAACTAAAAAGAAAATAACTAATGAACTATAAACAGAGGAAAAGCATATTTTTATATTATCAATGTGATGAAAACGATCTAGGGTTATGGGCTATCTAACATTCCTATTGTATTCTTCAATTGAATCGACTAACTAATTTATCTAGTTTTATGGCTAACAGGGTTAATATTGCTCATAAGAATCTGTCGAGTTCTTACTCGCCTATTCAAGCTAACCTAACTCCTATATGCCTATGGAGTTAGAACTAACAAGAACGCATTTATAATTCCTATAAATCAACCAAGCAAGGCAATTAGGTATATGTCTATCCTAACCGCGAATTCGTTCCCCAATGCCCAGGTTCAAGAACTTGCTCTATTCAATCCTATATGCAATCTAGAATTCCCACTTTCGAGTTCAATTCTAGATTCGTAGATAGTATTCAATTGGTGATCAAGCAATCAAATAATTAAGCGCAGGATTGAATAAATAACCCAATATGATAAAGTAAGAAATCAAAATCAATATCCGAATAACAATATTCATGAAAGAACCATAACCCTGGAACGTGAAGTTTAGCTCAACATAGACATGGTAGCCAAACAACAAATCATACAAAGAGACATAAAAAATACTAAGTTTGGTGAAAGAAAATATGAAACCCGGCCTTTACGGTAGCTTTGTGCTCTCCCTAGGTCTAAGATGTGTCAAAAGTCCTCAAAATAGCATTTTTATATGTCTTTATACCAAGTAGGTCGGGCCCAGACAAAACATCCTTTCCTGCGCGAAATAGGGCTTGGCTTTGTAAAATTTGTACAGGCGCGCCGCACTGTACAGTGTGCTTGTGGGGAAGTTCTGATAGTTGATTCTGACAGACTACAAGAGAATTCCAAAGTTGCGGCGCACGCTGCAGCACGGTAATGGGAATTCGCAAAAATGCAAAACATAAAAGTTGTAGCCCTTTCAAATAGCTTTCCAACGATATATTGTGGAGCGCAAACGGAGTTCTGAGCGAAAAATTATGTGCATTTTACTAGACAATATGTCGTATGCCCGCTCGATTCTCCGTTTCGTTCTTAACTATCATCCATTGATCCCCGAACACAATCCCGGATTAATTCCTCCGGCTTTTACTCAGACTTCAAAGCTCCAAATCACTTGAATTCATTCTATAACGCCTACATAGATCGGAATCACTCTTACAAGGCATAAATCACATAATTAGAGAAGAACACTATCGATTAAAGCTCAAACTCAATTAAAGTGCGGTAAATTAGAGTGTAATAAGCGACTAATATACATAATTCTAGCCTATCATCAACACCCCACACTTAAACCATTGCTCGTCCTCGAGCAATCAAACTACACTTTATATAGACACGGCCTTTTTAAACAATTCTCCTAACTCATCATACCACGAATATTTAAAATAGACTAAGCACAAGAGTGTAACCTTCACCTCGAGATTTGACTCACAATTACCACGCATTATTCTCAACTCACCCACTTACTCTAACATAGAGGTCACTGAAATTACCTTTCCTTCATGAATCAAGTGCCCTCAAACAACAAAAGAGAGTAGTTCCACACAATAAAATTTAAGAACACTTAGTAACTCAAAATAGAAAGAATTCACTCACTCTCAGAAATAACATTCATATGCCACAAAAGATGAACCATATGCTTGCCCGTAGTATAATACTCGACTAATCGAGCTCATTCGGTCTAGGATCAAGTAGGACTTTGTTTGACTGTAATGTAAGCTGAGGGACGGGTAGGGTACATTTAGATATAAGAGTGACTACACCTCCCTAAGCACTTTAATACATACACTTTAACATTTAAAACCCCACACTTATGTCAAACCATAACTCCACCTTCACATCAATATATATTAACTCCCCACTTCTTTAAGCACAATTACATCAAAAGTCACCACTATCAAAGAATATTTTTCACAACAATACAACTATATATATATATATATATATATATATATATATATATATATATATATATATATATATATATTCTTTTTCTCTTTTCAAGTGGCTCTTACTTTTCTTTCAAAATACTGCCCTTTCTCCTTATTTCATTAGTTCCGCTCAAAAGCCAAACCAACCACCCCACACTTTAACTTTTACAAAGTTCATAACAATTCAAGTGCTCATGAGAGGTGAAAAGGTTCAAATAGATAGTTAATTCAAACAAATGGGTAAGGCTTGTAATGTGGTTGCCAAAGAAACAGGATTACAGGCTCAAAGGGGTTAACTATGATACATAACAATTAGGCGGGTAAAATATATCTATGGCTCAACAAAAAAATGCCTATATCACTTCCAAGACTGAACAAAACTACTATTTCGCTTTGCAAACACACGGGGCAAGTTCTAGACATCAATTGCAATGCACAGAATAACACAAAACCTTACACACACATGGCACATAACTCACTTAGTATTGGACTCATCAAGACACTCTAGTCAAAGAAGTTAAGCAAAGTTGAGATCATACAATTTAAGGTACTTATACAAGAGTCAAAAATTGAGCCTAAGCGTCATAACTAAAGTACTCACTATTCTCAAGGCATAACAAAGTCAAGAGATATTGCTTCAATTCAATTCATAGCACGAGGTTTCCTACTTCAAAAAAAAACTAACTATACCCGGTTCAAACAAAATCCCTGGAAAAGAATCGCGGCTCAAAGGAGAACCAAGGGGAAATTGCTACACTACCTACAATGAAAATCTTTTTGTCCTTTTTCTTTAGACTTAAATCCCTCAAGAAAACTGTCTAGGAAATCCATCGTCGGGAAGAGTCCAATTTTTCTCTTTTTTTTCGATTTTCATAGCTACTAAAATACTACACAACTACTAAAACAAATATAAGAAGTTATCATTTTTCTATATCCAGTACTAATCATCTAGAGAATTCTCCCACCCCACACTTAAAAGAGTGCAGTGTCCACAATACACAAATAAAGCAAAATAATAACAAGGGTGGGCAAGAAACTTCCCGAAAGGCCAAAGGCCGAAGCAATATCGGCTCGCGGGGTACTCAGACTTTCCCCATACATGGTCCTTTGTGTGGCACCCCACACTTAGTTCTCACCATCTAACTCGCTTTTGCACTCTTCCAATGGTTGCGCTTCCTATTCTTATAATCATGCAAAATAAAACATCAATATAAAATAATACAATAAGAAAAAATATCACAATAGAAGAAAGCAGTAAAGATGGGTTGCCTCTCAACAAGTGCCTAATTTTACGTTGCAGCATGACGTAAACCACTTTTTTCCTCCATCTCGAACTTATGAATTGTACCCTTAACATGGCATCAAGCTTTTTGTTATGCTCCCCGGGCGGTGAGACAAATTTAATTGGGCCAAGCAACCAATATCGCATTCTACACTTCTTGGCCTTCAAATGAGGTATGTAATTATGTCTCTCTGGCATGATAAATTCCAGAATATAAGCACCAAGGTCCTCGTACATTGGCTCCTCCAAAGGCTCAGATGACTCGATTTCCATGTCATCATCCAAACACAATGTTGAAAAATGTATAGAATGAGGACCTGTGATGACCCCAAAAGGTCATCACTCGTTTTGAAAGTAAATTCTGTGTTCCAAGGCCTTAAAAACCTCTTTTTTGCCTCACCTCAATTTGCGTGTGCAGTCCGGACGTGTATCCGAAAAGGCATTATGTGAAAATCTGTGAAAAATAATAAATTTTGCTTTTAAAATAAATTTAAGTTGGCTTCAGTCAACATTTTGGGTAAACAGACCCGGACCCGTGATTTGACGATCCCGGAGGGTCCGTAGGAAAATAAGGGACTTGGGCGTATTCCCGGAATCAAATTCCGAGATCCCAAGCCCGAGAAATGAATTTTTAAAGAAAATTGTTTTCTTGAATATATAAGAGTTTTTGGAAATTTGATTATATTTGAAATTTATGGTATCGGGCCCGTATTTTGGTTTCGGAGCCCGGTACAGGTTCAATATGACATTTAAGATGCGTCTGTGAAATTTGGTAAGAAACGGAAGTCGTTTGATGTGATTCGGACCCGTAGTTGTGAAATTTGATACTTTGAAAGTTTTGAGATTTTTCTTAGATTTCTATGCTAAATTCGTTGTTTAAGATGTTATTTTGGCGATTTGATCGCACGATCAAGTCTGTGTGATGTTTTTAGACTTGCGTGCATGTTTGGTTTAGAGCCCCAAGGGCTCGGGTGAGTTTCGGATAGGCCACGGGATGTTTTACACTTAGAAATGCTTGCTGGTTTTCTGTTCTACTGCACAGTGATTTATTGTGCTATGCAATCGCATAGTAACTACATCGATCGCATAGAGTAAATTCTGGGGGTCACCATTTGTTCTATGTGAACGCAAGGCTTCTCACGCTATCGCACTGAGTTAACTAGGCCTGGGGGAAGGGAAGCCTATTTTCCTCTATGCAATGGCACTCCCTGCCCCGCGACTCCCGAGGGTGGGAAATCCTGGTCGTGACAAGTTGGTATCAGAGCTCTAGGTTACTTAGGTCTCACAATTCACGGACAAGCTTAGTAGAGTCTGAGGGATCGGTACAGAGACGTCTGTATTTATCCCAGAGGCTACAGAGTTAGGAAAAACTTCACATCTATTCTTTCCTATCGTGCGATTTTGTTCTCTCAATGCTAAAAGAGAACCCTCTACTCTTGTTCTTTTGCGGATGGCGAAGTCACGTACCGCTTCTTCGACCGAGTAGCAACACAGACCGGTGATGGATCAACTACATCTTTGGAGGCTTCGTGGAGGTTGGATAGGTTTTACCAAGCTCTTCACTACTACTTATGGTGGTACATCTTCTGAGGATCCCCGAGATTATTTGGACAGCAGTCATGAGGTTCTCAGGAACATGGGGATAGTGGAGACCAATGGGGTCGACTTCACTGCTTTTCGACAATCTGGATCCGCCAAGACTTGGTGGAAAGATTATTGCTTGGCTAGGCCAGTTGGGTCACCAGCTCTGACTTGGGATCAGTTTTCTCAGCTATTCTTGGAGAAGTTTCTTCCTATTACTCAGAGGGAGAACTATCGGAGGCAATTTGAGCGTCTCCAGCAGGGTTCTATGACTGTTACTCAGTACGAGACCAGGTTTATTGATTTGGTCCGTCATGCTCTTCTTATACTTCCCTCTGAGAGATAGAGAGATAGATAGAGAGAGAGAGAGATAGATAGAGAGAGAGAGAGAGAGAGAGAGTGAGAGAGTGAGGAGGTTCATTGGGGGACTCGTCAGCCCGCTCAGCCAGCTAGAGGTGGAGGTGGAGGTCAGGCCACTAGAGGTGGAGGCCAGCCAGCAGTAGGCTGTCCCAGAGATGTAGTTCAGAGTGGTGGGGCCCAGTCCCGATGTTATGCTCTTCCAGCCAGGCCTGAGGCTGAGGCTTCCAATGCAGTTATCACAGGTATTGTTCTGGTTTGTAGTAGAGATGCTTCAGTTCTATTTGATCCTGGATCTACATACTCCTATGTGTCATCTTATTTTGCACCGTATCTGGCCATGCCTAGTGATTCTTTGAGTGCTCCTGTATATTTGTCTACACCGGTGGGTGATTCTATTGTGGTAGATCGTGTCCATCGTTCCTGTATAGTTGTGATTGGGGGTCTTGAGACTCGAGTAGATTTGTTACTTTTGGATATGGTTGATTTTGATGTCATATTGGGGATGGACTGGTTATCACCTTACCACGCTATCTTGGATTGTCATGCCAAGAATGTGACCTTAGCCTTGCCGGGGTTGCCTCATTTAGAGTGGAGAGGGACTCCTGGTCATTCTACCCGTCGTGTTATCTCATATATGAAGGCTCGACATATGGTCGAGAAGGGGTGTTTGGCCTATTTGGCATATGTTCGTGATTCTAGTGCTGAGGTTCCTTCTATGGATTCTGTGCCTGTTTTTCGTGAGTTTCCTAAGGTTTTCCCTTCAGACCTGCCGGGTATGCCACCCGACAGGGATATTGACTTTTGCATTGATTTGGCTCCGGGCACTCAGCCCATTTCGCCGTATCATATGGCCCCGCCTGGGTTGAAAGAATTGAAGGAGCAGTTGCAAGACTTGCTTGATACGGGCTTTATTAGGCCTAGTGTCTCACCTTGGGGTGCGCCGGTGTTGTTTGTTAAGAAGAAGGATGGATCGATGAGGATGTGTATACATTACCGGCAATTGAACAAGGTCACAATCAAGAATAAGTACCCATTGTCGCGGATTGATGATTTGTTAGACCAGCTTTAGGGTGCCCAAGTGTTTTCTAAGATCGACTTGAGATCTGGCTACCATCAGTTGAGGATTAGGGCATCCGATGTCCCTAAGATAGCTTTCTGCACTCGGTACGGGCATTATGAGTTCTTAGTGATGTCATTCGGATTGACAAATGCCCCGGCAACTTTCATAGATTTGATGAACCGAGTGTTCAGGCCTTATTGGATTCCTTCGTGATCATCTTCATTGATGATATTTTGATTTATTCCCGCAGCCAGGAGGAGCATGAGCAACATTTGAGAGTGGTTCTTCAGACTTTGAAAGACAATCAGTTGTATGCTAAGTTTTCGAAGTGTCAGTTCTGGTTGAGTTCAGTTGCATTCCTGGGTCACATTGTTTCAGCAGAGGGTATTCAGGTGGATCCGAAAAAAGATAGAGGCAGTCAAGAACTGGCCCCGACCCACATCAGCTACAGAGGTCCGGAGTTTTTGGGTTTGGCGGGATATTACCATCGTTTGTGAAGGGGTTTTCGTCTATTGCAGCCCCGATGACCAGGTTGACTCAGAAGGGTGCCCAGTTTAGATGGTCGGACGAGTGTGAGGCGAGTTTTTATAAGCTCAAGACAGCTTTGACTACGGTGCTAGTGTTGGTTTTGCCTACAGGTTGAGGGCTATATACAGTTTATTGTGATGCATCTCGTATTGGACTTGGTGTGGTGTTGATGCAGGATGGCAAGGTCATTGCTTATGCTTCACGTCAGTTGAAGATTCATGAGAAAACTATCCAGTCCATGATTTGGAGTAATCAGCCATTGTTCACGCGCTGAAGATTTGGAGGCACTATTTATATGGCGTGTCATATGAGGTGTTCACGGATCACAAGAGTTTGCAATACTTGTTCAAGCAAAAGGAGCTAAACTTGAGGCAGAGAAGGTGGTTGGAGCTGCTGAAAGACTATGACGTCACCATCTTATATCAACCGGGAAAAGCCAATGTGGTGGCTAATGCTTTGAGTAGGAAGTCAGCCAGTAGGGCAGTCTTGCATATATTCCAGTTGGTGAGAGACCGCTTGCTTTGGATGTTCAGGCTTTGGCCAATCTGTTCGTAAGGTTGGATGTCTCTGAGCCCAGCCGTGTGTTAGCTTGCACAGTCACTCGTTCTTCATTATTGGAGCGCATTCGAGATCTGCAGTATGATGATCCCCATTTGTGTGTCCTAAAGGACACGGTGCGGCACGGAGGTGCCAAGCAGGTTACAGTTGGAGATGATGGAGTTTTGAGGATGCTGGGTCGTATTTGTGTTCCTAATATGGATGGACTTCGAGAGTTGATTCTAGAGGAGGCCCATAGTTTCCGGTACTATATTCATCCGGGCGCCGCTAAGATGTATGAGGATTTGCGGCAGCATTATTGGTGGAGGAGGATGAAGAAGGATATTGTTGCATATGTGGCTCGGTGTTTGAAATGTCAGCAGGTAAAGTACGAGCATCAGAGACCTAGTGGTTTGTTTCAGAGGATTGAGCTTCCCGAGTGGAAGTGGGAGCGTATCACTATGGACTTTGTTGTTGGACTCCCACGAACTCAGAGGAAGTTCGACACGGTATGGGTTATTGTTGATAGGCTGACCAAGTCAGCGCATTTCATTCCTGTGGCAGCCTCCTATTCTTCTGAGAGGTTAGTTGAGATCTATATCCGGGAGATTGTTCGTCTTCATGGTGTGCCCGTGTCTATCATTTCTGATCGAGGTACGCAGTTTACCTCACATTTCTGGAGAGCAGTTCAGCATGAGTTGGGCACACGGGTTGAGTTGAGCACAGCATTTCATCCTCAGACGGACGGGCAGCGCGAGCGTACTATTCAGATTTTGGAGGATATGCTCTGAGCTTGTGTTATTGATTTTGGAGGCTCGTGGGATCAGTTTTTGCATTTAGCAGAGTTTGCCTACAACAACAGTTACCGGTCGAGCATTCAGATGGCCCCTTATGAAACTTTATGTGGTAGGCGGTGTCGGTCGCCGGTTGGGTGGTTTGAGCGGGGATAGGCTCGGTTGTTGGGTACGGATCTAGTACATGATGCCTTGGACAAGGTCAGGATCATTCAGGATAGGCTTCTTACAGCTCAGTCCAGGAAAAAAAGTTATGCCGACCGTAAGGTTCGTGATGTGGCATTCATGGTCGGCAAGCGGGTGTTGCTTCGGCCGTCGCCTATGAAGGGCGTGATGAGATTTGGTAAGAGGGGAGAGCTTAGCCCTAGGTTCATTGGCCCGTTTGAGATTCTTGATCGAGTGGGGGAGGTGGCTTACAGACTTGCGTTGCCGCCGAGTTTATCAGCCGTGCATCCAGTGTTTCACGTGTCCATGCTTCGGAAGTATCACGCCGATCCATCCCACGTGTTAGACTTCAGCACTGTCCAGTTGGACAAGGACGTGTCCTATGAGGAGGAGCCGGTAGCTATTCTAGACCGGCAGGTTTGTAAGTTGAGATCGAAGAGTTTCCCTTCTGTTCGTGTTCAGTGGAGAGATCAGCCTGCTGAGGCATCGACCTAGGAGTCCGAGTCCGATATGCGGAGCCGATGTCCCCATCTTTTCTCCGACTCAGGTACTTCCTTCTTATGTCCGTTCGAGGACGAACGGCTGTTTTAGAGGTGGAGAATGTGATGACCCAAAAGGTCATCACTTGTTTTAGAAATAAATTCTGTGATCCGAGGTCTTAAAACCTCCTTTTTGTCTCACCTCAATTTGCGTGCGCAGTCCGGGAGTGTATCCGGAAAGCCATTATGTGAAAATCTGTGAAAAATGATAAATTTTGCTTTTAAATGAATTTAGGTTGACTTCGGTCAACATTTGAGATAAACGGATCCGGACCCGTGATTTGACGGTCCCGGAGGGTCCGTAGGAAAATATGGGACTTGGGCGTATGCCCGGAATCGAATTCCGAGGTCCCAAGCCCGAGAAATGAATTTTTGAAGAAAATTGTTTAACTGAAATTCTTAGAGTTTTTGGAAATTTGAATGTAATTGAATTTGATGGTATCAGGCCCGTATTTTGGTTCGGAGCCTGGTACAGGTCTTATATGTGATTTAAGTTGAGCCTGTAAAATTTGGTAAGAAACGGACTTGAAATGATGTGAATCGGACCTTCGGTTGTTAAAATTTGAACTTAAGAGTTCATGAGATATTTCTTTGATTTTGATGCTAAATTCATAGTTATTGATGTTATTTTGATGATTCGATCGCACGAGCAAGTCTGTATGATGATTTTGGACTTGTGTGTGTGACGACCCGGCCCGTCGTCACGTGAGTTACCGCCCCGTTTTCCCCATATTATGTTTCTCTATGCTTCATTATCGGTATTTGAGGTGATCGAGCTGAATTGAATTGGTTTTAGATGGAAATGAGACACTTAGTCTCTTAAAGGGAAGCTTGTTTTGGAAAAGTCAACCGGAAGTTTACTATTGAGTTAGAGGGCTCGGATGTGATTTCCGGTGTTTCGGTTAGCTTCGGGGGGATGATTTGTGACTTGAGAGCGTGATCGGAAGTGATTTTGGAGGTCCGGTGTAGAATTAGGCTTGAATTTGGCGAAGTTAGTATTTTGGCGGATTCCGATTGATAGGTGAGATTTTGATCCGAGGGTCGGAATAGAATACCGAGAGTTGCAGTAGTTCCGTTAGGTGATTTTGGATGTGTGTGCAAAATTTTAGGTCATTCGGAGGTGTTTTGGTCGGGTTTTTGATCGAATGCGTAATTCGGAAGTTTTTAAGAAACTTAGACTTGAATCCGATGTGATTTAATGGTTTTAGCGTTGTTAGATGTGTTTTGAGGATTGGAACAAGTTTGAATGAGGTGTTAGGATGTGTTGGTGCTTTTGGTTGAGGTCCCGGGGGCCTCGGGGTGAATTCGAGTGGTTAAACGAGAGTTTTTGGAAGTTGCTTCAGGTCTGAGATTTCTGTCATCTGGTATTTCCGCTTCTGCGGAAATGGACAGCAGAAGCGGTTCCGCAGAAGCGGGTGGAAAAGCGCAGAAGCGATCTTGTGTTGAATTGATGAGTTCCGCATAAGCGGACCCCTTTTCGCATCAGCGGGTCCGCAGGTGCGAGTGAATAACCGCAGAAGCGGTCTTGGGTAATCCGCAGAAGCGGAGAGTATGTCGCAAAGGCGGAAGTGGTAAGTTAAGTAAGTAACCGCATAAGCGGGGAAATGGCCGCAGAAGTGGTCCCGCATATGCGGAAGCGGGACCGCATAAGCGAAAATCGCTGTAGGCAGAAGGGGTTTTATAATATCATTTTCATCCGCGAGAGTTAAGTTATTTCCACCATTTTTACACGAGCTTGAGAGCTATTGGACGGATTTGAAGGAGGATTTCGACTAGGTGTGATAGGAGGTAAGTCCCTTGACCCAAATACATGAAATTATGCTAAATTTAACATGGAAATTGGTTGAAATTCATCAAAAGGGGGTAAAGCTAGGGCTTGAGAATTTGTAATTTTGAAAGGGAATTTGGAGGGTCAAATGGACTCCGATTTTGGTAAAATTGATATGTATGGACTCGTGGCGAGATGAGGATTCCGGTGATGTGAATTTCGTAATTTTTCGAGAAGTGGGTCCGGGGCTCGGGTTTTGCCAACTTCGTGATTTTTGATTTTTTTCGAGTCTTTTCGATTGGGTTGTGATCCATTAGCCTATTGTGATGTATTCCTTGTGGTTTTGATCAGATTCGACGCGCGAGGAGGTCGATTCGAGGGGAAAAGGCATAGTGAGCTAGACTTTCGGCCGGCTAGAGGTGAGTAATGATTTTAAATGATGTTCTGAGGGTTTGAAAACCCCGGATTTGCACAACTTGGTGCTATGTTGAGATGAGACACGCGTTCCATGACGAGCGCGGGGTCATTTACTATTGGGGACTGCGACTTGGTCCAGTCCGGATGATATTTTACCGCGTATTAGCAATGACTTGTTGTTTTCACTATGATTTGGGCTTATTGCCATATTTGGGGCTTATTGCCGACTGTTTGAACTCTTTATGAACTATCATCACTGTTTTCCTCACTGTTTGAAATATTATTTGAACTCAGTCCATGTGATTTACACCGTTTCTTGAACTCAGCCATATTTACTCAAACTTGGAGTTTTAAACTGATATTTGAACTATTGTTTGAGCTGAGTATTATTGCTTTACTGTTGCCCGAGGGGCTGTTGACTATTTCTGGACTGATTGAGGCCAAGGGCCTTATGTGAGGGCATGATGAGTAAGGTGAGGAGGCTTTCAGGCCTCGTATTGATACTGTTCAGGCTTTCAGGCCTTGTTGATAGCGCTTGGGCTGTAGGAGCCCCTCCGGAGTCTGCACACCCACAGTGAGCGCGGGTACCCTTCTAGAGTGATTAAATATTGAACAGTGGTAACAATGACACTGTTATACGCGTTTGGTCAGGTAACAATGACTGACCAGTCAGGTAACAATGACTGACCAGTGGTAACAATGGCACTGTAACACGCGTTTGGTCAGGTAACAATGGCTGACTTACTGGTGGAGTATGATTGATTTTTAACTGTTTTCAAAAAGATTTTCTTCCTATATTTCACTGGTTTCTACTGTTTATCTGATGTTGCTTCTTGAGATAGCATTATTTGTGCCCTTGTGGGATTTTATGTTCTCAGTCGTTATTTATTTTTATTACTCACTTGGTCGGAGTACTCACATTACTTCCTGCACCATGTGTGCAGAGACAGGCACAGCTGAGTTCGTACCTGAGCGCTGATTTCCTTCCAGACCAGGCGGACTAGGAGAGACGAGGTAGTTGTCGACGTCCACAGCCCCGTTTCTTCCTTATCTTCTGCGTACTTTATTCATCTTCAGACTATGTTTCCAGACTTGTAGTATTTTCGTCAACTCTGTAGTAGCTCATGACTTGTGACACCCCGATTATCGGGCTGAGTTTGGGATGGTTTTTCCCCGTTATGTTACGTTTATTTCCGCACTTATGATTAATCAGTATCTATGGTTAAAACCTGTTTATGCTAAGAAATTGTTAAAAGCAGTGTTGATTGTTCTGTTGGCTGGCCTTGTCTTCACGAGAGGCGCCATCACGACCGGGTGGGAATTGGGTCGTGACAGTGTGCATGTTTGGTTTGGAGCCCCGAGGGCTCGGGTGAGTTTTGGATAGGCCACGGAGTGAAATTTGACTTAGGAAAACTGCTGGTATATTGCAGACCTGCAGGCTTCGCAATTGCGAAGCCTGGCTCGCAATTGCGAGCCCGCATTTGTGAAAAACCCATCGCATTTGTGAAGACTGGCTGGATAGGGAACCTTCGCATTTGCGAAGCTTAGGTCACAAATGCGACCTTGACAGGCACCACAATTGCGAACATTGTTCGCATTTGCGAAGAAAGCAGACATAGGCCATCCTTCGCAATTGCGAAGCTTTGGCCGCAATTGCGAGTTCGCATTTGCGAACCAGGCTTCACAATTGCGATATCTGCGCTTGTGTAAATCATGACTTAGCCGAAAATCTTTCATTTTTCAAACCCTTTGAAAACCTAAACACATTTGGACGATTTTTCAAAGACAAGTACTCTACCAAATCGATTGTAAGTCATTTCTAACTCGTTTTTATTAATCTTTAGCATCTTTTCTCATGATTTCAACTCAAAATCAAAGGTTTTCATGGGGGAAATTGGGTGTTATGGGTAGAACTTAGGTTTTTCAAATTTTGGGGATTTGTACCTCGATTTGAGGTCCGATTTCAAAATAAATTTTATATTTGAGTTCGTGGGTGAATGGGTAAACGGGTTTTGGTTCGAACCTCGGGTTTTGACCATTGTGGGCCCGGGGTCGATTTTTGACTTTCTGGGAAAAACTTTAGAACACCTATTTTCATGCATTAGAATTGATTCATTTAGCATTTATTGATATAGTTAAGTAACTTGTGGCTAGATACAAACGAATTGGTGGTGGAATCAAGAGGTAAAGCAGTAATTGAGGCTTGAATTGTGTTCGTGGCATCGAGGTAAGTGTTTGGTCTAACCTTAGCTTGAGGGATTAGGAATCGTGTCTTACTTGCTATGTGTTAATTGTTGAGTACGACGTATAGGCATGGTGACAAGTATCTATACATTGGCGTTAAGCATGCCCGTGAGTCTTATACTATGATTAATGTGACTCCGTTTTGTATTATTCATGCCTTATGTGATGATTTCCATTGTTGAACGAGGCTTGTGGAAGTAATATTGGTAATTGAACATTGAAGAGCGTTGACTCAAGTTGTAAAATGATTTGTGGAAGTAATATTGGTAATTGAACATTGAAGAGTGTTGGCTCAAGTTGTAAAATGATTTGTGGAAGTATTTGCCTTTAGAATTTAATCGATTAGTGGACCAATAAATTTTCGCAGAGACTCAGTGCGATGACGGCTAAATTTGGGAGAAATTCAAAAATAGCCAGATTTACCACTGGTCGTTGAAAAATAGCCAAGTTTCAAAAGTCATCGAAATTTAGCCACTTTAAATCTGAGCGAAAACACTGTTCAAAATCCGGAAAAATACGCCCGCAAATTTTACGGGAGTTCCAGGATAACTATGCTGGAACTCCCGTAAAATTTGCGGGAGTTCCAGCAAGTATAATTGTCCAGTATAATATACTGGAGTTTGGAGCACTGGTGCTCCAGTCTCCTGCAAATTTTACAGGAGTTAGCAAAGTATACCGGTCCAGCATAATATGCTGGAGTTCGTACACAAATGCACCAGAACTCCCGTATATTATACTGGACCGGTCCCTGTTGCAACAAAATAGTGGCTATTTTTCATGGACTTAATAAACGCTGGCTATTTTTTGATTGACCAGTGTGAAAACTGGCTATACCATGATATTTTAACCTAAATTTCCGTCACTATAAGTTCTGGAAATATAAATGTTATTCCCTCCATCCTATTTTATGTGAGACGACTAAAAGTACGAAAGTTAAATTATTTAAATTTTGGTGTAAATTTGAACATAAAATTTTAAATTTATTAAAGTAAAATTTATATATTTAAATTATAAAAAGATATGTCACTAGTCGTAATAACTAACAATTTAATGTATTTAAAAAGTATATGAAAATTTTGAGATTAGAAAAAACTCTTTTGATTCTTCAAATAGTAAATGCATCACGTAAAGTGGGACAAATTGATTTTAATATCGTTGCTTATCTATAGTAATAGATCTGTGAACTTAATCAACAAAAGAACGACATATTTTAATATTCTCATTCAAAATCTTCCACATAAATATTACTTATAACATGGTACAACTTTCAAAAGTTTTATACCGAGATGTTATGGTCTATTAAAAAGTCTTTTATTATTATTAATACTAATAATAAATTTTGTGTCAAGTCAAATTACGACAAATAAAATAAAACTGGGGAAGTACTATATTTTATTAACTGAATCCTTCATAGGTAACATATTACAAAAACAATTGACCATATCTTAATTTATATATTGTGACATCTTTTACTGAGTATTAACAAAAGGGTAAATTTCATATCTAAAGTTACAGCTTCCACCAACAACTCTTCCACCTTCTTTTCCATCACAACAACTTGGAATTTCAGTAATAATACCCTCAAGACATTTTTTACAGTCTTCATTAGAAAGATCCCTTGTGCATTGAACCAATCCATACAATTTCTCATACTTATCTCCAATTAACTCCATCTCTCCATTTGCATATAAATTCTGCTTTTTATAAGCTTTTTCAACTAAACTTCCCAATAATTCTTTAGTCTTTGCATTAAAAGAGTCTGACTTATTCACAACACGAACATTCCACATGTAAAACTTGTACGTATTATCAATTTTTCCTAGAAAATCATTGTATGAATATTTTAGAAGGCAATTATCGTACCATATTATGGCTTCTTTATCGTAAGGACAAAGTTTACCAAGTTCTTCACTTGCATCTACTACACAGGACTTGCAATTTGTGCTTGAAACATCGCCGCGACATAGTGAAAGTCCATAAGTTTGATCGGGAGTTTGCCTGATTGAGCTAGTTGAGAACCCTGTTGGGGGTGTTTTTAAGTAAAGATCACCTAAGAGATTTTTCAAGTTTTTTGCGTAGTAACTATTGGCAGTGAAGTTTCCAGATTTTGAACAAAAATGGAAGAGTGGATCAGTGGAAATCACTGTTTGTACAAGAATTGCAATATATAAAAGGAAAAATAGAGAAGAAATTATTTTTGAGGAAGTCATTTTTTTAGGGAAAATGAGATGGTATAAAACTTCATATAGTACACCATTTTATATACTAGCTAGCTTGCAATTTGCAACTAGGGAAAATGGCCCATTGTTGTTCAATATGGCTTGACTTTTTCATGCTTTTTTGTTTTTTACGTCTGTTGTATGTTTATTTGTTTTGGGTGGGAGAGGTTGACTATTTCCTCTTTGGCGTTCTTTTCTTCTAATCGGAGTTTTAAACAGTATGCAGTTGGAAAAATCCTTAATTGTAAAATTGAGCATGACTATGTATTCTCAAAGACGGGTATGTTAGGTCCATCTTGTTAGGATCGAAATAGTCATGTGTCATGCTAAAATTAACAAAGCAAATCTTGAACGACGATAAATCATTTAAAAAAAGAAAAATATATCAAAAGAGACATAAACATTTAATTGTGATGACCCAAGGGGTTATCTTTTGTTTTAGAATCCGAATCCAGGTTCCGAGGTCTTGAAAACCTCATTTTCTTTCTCCTCGATTTGTGTGCACAGTCCTGGCGCGTTTCCGGAAAGCCTTTATGTGAAATTTAAAAAAATATTGAAGTTTGCCTTTTAAATTGGTTAAAGTTGACTTCGGTCAATATTTTTGGTAAACGAACCCGGACCCGTGATCTGACGGCCCGTAAGGTCCGTAGTAAAATATGGGACTTGAGCGTATGCCTGGAATCGAATTCCGAGGTCCCTAGCCCGAGAAATGAAATTTTGAAGAAAATTGTTTGCTGGAAAATATAAGGATTTTTAGAAATGGAATAGTGTGTGATCTCGTTGGACTCAGGCCCGTATTTTGGTTCCGGAGCCCGGTATAGGTTTGATATGGTATTTAAGTTGTGTCTGTGAAATTTGGTAAGAAACGGGACTGATTTGACGTGATTCGGACGTCCGATTGAGAAATAAGAAATTTCAAGTGTTCTAAGAAAATCATGAGTTTTGGTGTTAAGTTCGTTGTTTAAGATGTTATTTTGGCGATTTGATCGCACGAGCAAGTCCGTATGATATTTTTAGACTTGTATGCATATTTGGTTTAGAACCCCGAGGGCTCGGGTGAGTTTTGGATAGGCCACGAAGTGAGTTTGGACTTAGAAAATCTGTTGTTGCATCTCGTATCTGTTGCAGGCCTCTGATCTCGCAATTGCGAGATCAGGCTTCGCATTTGCGAGCTTCACAGGCTTGGCAATTGCGAGGTTTTTATCGTAATTGCGAAGAAAACCTGGGCCAGCATAGTTCACAATTGCGAACATATCTTCGCATTTGCGAATTCATCAGGGAGGGGGAATTCTCGCAATTTCGACTAAAGGTTCGCAATTGCGACAGTAGCAGACATGCAGCAGGTTCGCATTTGCGATGCCTGTCTCGCATTTGCGATGCCTGTCTCGCATTTGCGAGCTTCGCAATTGCGAAGCTCTGGTCGCAAATGCGACATCTGCAACTGATCAAAACATGACTTAGATGGGATTTCAACTCATTCTCTCAAATTTTCAAACCCTAAGCTCCCATAGGCGATTTTCCAAAGAAGAGTTCTTCCCCCAAATCATAGGTAAACGATTTCTAACTCATCTATTTCATCTTTTTACAAGATTTCATCACAAAATCTAGGGTTTTCATGGGAAATTGGGTGTTTTTGGGTAGAATTTAGGAATTTCGAAATTTGGGGATTTAGACCTCAAATTGAGGTCGGATTTCAAAACCAATTGCATATTTGGGCTTGTGGGTGATCAATGGGTAATCGGGTTTTGGTCCGAACTTAGAGTTTTGACCAAGCGGGTCCGGTGTCGGTTTTTGACTTTTTGGGGAAAATATTTGAAAAATCTATAATCATGCATTAGAATTGGTTTATTTGGCGTTAATTGATGTTAATTAGTTAATTATGAATAGATTCGGGCAGTTTGGAAGTGGAAACCAAAGGAAAAGCGGTATTTGAGGCTTGAGTTTGGCCGTGGAATCGAGGTAAGTGTTTGGCCTAACCTTAGCTTAAGGGATTAGGTGTTGTTGTCTTATTTACTACGTGTTAGTGTTGAGTACAACGTATAGGTGTGGTGACGAGTATCTATACGTCGATGTTAAGCATGCAAGTGAGTCTTATACTGTGACTGTTGTGTCTCTTATTACGTATTGTCCATGTTTAAATTGATGATTCTCCATGTTGAATAAGTCTTACGATATTTTTTTGGTATTGGATAATTGTTGAGTATTGACTCAAGTTGAGACTTATATTGTGAAGTTAACTGTTGAAATAAGATTGGTTATTATTGATTCCCTTACCGGGATGTTATTGTTTCTACTGTTTGGGTGAGGAAGAGCGTAAAGCGCGAAGGGTGATGTCGTGCACGATATTGTTAGTGAGTGTTAATGCACGAAGGGTGATGACGTGCCATATTCTGTGAGTGTTAATGCACGAAGGGTGATGTCGTGCCATGATTATGAGAGTTAAGGCACGAAGAGTGATGCCATGCTGTTTCTGTTGTTTCTTATGGTGAGGACGAGAGTAAAAGCACGAAGGGTGATACCGTGCACGTGTACTATATCATTATTTCTGTTGGTTCAAATATGGTGTTTACTTTGCTTCTCTGTTAAATTCCTGTTATTATTGTTTCTTGTATATGATTTAACTGCACAGGCTCATATGATTGACGTGTCCTAGCCTCGTCACTACTTCGCCGAGGTTAGGCTCGACACTTACCAGTACATGGGGTCGATTGTATTGATACTGCACTCTGCACTTTCTGTGCAGATTTTGGTGCCGGACCACGTGAGTAGAGTTTGGGTTGCTGCCTTCAGTCCACGAGACACCCAAGGTAGATCTGTCGGCGTTCACAGACCCTGGAGTCCCCTTCCCTCTACTTTAGATTTCCTGTCTCTTTCCATTTCGAGAACAGATGTATTTCTTTTAAACCAGTAATTGTAGAACTTCTTAGACATTTGTGAATTGTGACACCAGATCATGGGGGTAGACGTGTATTGGAGTTTTTGAACTTTTATAACACTTCCGCACTTTATATCTTTTTAGCTTTAGTTATTATTTATTTCTGTTTGGGTTAATTATTAATGTGATAGAACCGTAATTGTTGGCTTGCGTAGCATTCCAGACTTAGGCGCCATCACGATCCCGACGGTGGAAAATCCGGGTTGTGACATTAATGTAGTTCGGTCAATTGACCTACGTCCACATGAGGAGATTAGCAATCTACTATATAAAAGAAAGTACAAAATATCGAAAGAACAACCCCACAAAAAGGCAAACACAATTGGTAGGCTAACACTTGTCCCGAAATTCTCCCCCTAAACAAGACTCTCAAATGTGGCTACATTGCGGATGTTGTTGAATGAAAAGGAAGGATTCTCAATTTATAGAAGACTAAAACCTTTTCCTCCAAGAAAAAGGACTAGTCAAAGATGGAAGAATTATATTTCACTTTTCGTGAAAGAAAAAATCAATTACGGTAAATATGTTTTCACTCCTTCAAGAATTAGGATCAATGGCGGATCTAGAATTTATAGGTCGTGGGTGTTTCACTGATTTTAGTGTAAAGTTATGGTGGTCAAATATAATCATAATGGGTGCTCAAGGGGTGACAAATAGGCGGGTTGGGCTGAATTTGGGAGGATAAAGATGGGTTAGGTCAATAAATGGGTCATTACCCAACCCAGCCCAAAGTGTACTTGGTCTAAGATGGGCTGGGTCAAGATGGGCTAAACAATGAGTCATAGCCCAACCAACCCAACTTGACCCATATTTTAGAATCATGCTCATCTTGCATAAAAAAGCCGTTTACCTTAAAATGTGTATGTTGAAAAATATTTTGCGGGTGAGGGTAGGGGTTGGGGTGTGTGCAGTGGCGTACGCAGGATTTTTCATAAGTGGTGTCACTATTTTTAGTAAGAGGCATGTAACAGTCAAAAAATATTTTATGGAGCCAAGGGCGTTCGAACCCAAGACCTCTCACATAAATTTTGAAGGTGTCAACCACTAGACTACTAAGTTGTTTTGTTGCAAGTGGTGTCACTTTTAATGCTTTTATCTTGTATTTCTGTTTTACTTATTATTTTTATGTATATAAATAGTAAAAAAATTCGACGAAGCGGTGGCCCGTGACACCCCTTGGGTCCACGTAAATCCTCCCCTGGGTGTGTGGGTGGTGCAAAAAAATGAAAAGACCGAAAATAGAAAATTAAAAATACAAAAAAAAAAAGTAAAAAAAAAATTTGAGGGGGTTTGTGCGGGTTGTAGGGTGTAGGGTGGATGGGTGGTGCAGAAAAATAAAAAAAAATAGAAAATTAAAAATACAAAAAAAAGTAAAAAAAAAAATTGAGGGGCGTAACGCGCGAGGGGGCGGGGATTGGGGGTAGGGTGGGTGGATGGTGCAAAAAAAATAAAAAAAATAGAAAACTAAAAATACAAAAAAAATAAATTTGATGGGGTTTACGGGGGAGGGGGAATAGGGTGTACGGTGCACAAAAACAAAAAAGTAGAAAATTGAAAATACAAAAAAAAAAAAGTAAAAAAAAATTGAGTGGGTTTGCGCGCAGGGGGGGAAGTGAGAGGGCTGGGGTGGATGGGTAGTGCAGAAAAATAAAAAAACAGAAAATTAATACAAAAAAAAAAAGTAAAATTGGGGCAACTAAGTAAGATTCTAGATAAGTGGGTTGAGATCCCTTTGTTTTGGGTGAGTTTCATGGGTTGTATTTGGGCTGCTTAATGGGTCAAAATGAATTATAAAAATAATGGGTTAACTTGGGCTCAGCCCTAATAGACCCATGAGCTAAAATATTTGTAGCCCAACCCATTAATCTCTGGGCGGGTTGGATGGGTTTGGGCTCAAATTGACACCCCTAGACTGCTCATGTTCAATTATTTAATTTTTTTAAAGTATTATCTATGTATTTGGCCAAAGCCAATGGGTGCTCGGCACCCATACCTCAAAACATAAATCCGCCACTGAATAAGATAACCATTTAGGGGAAGAAAATCAGAACCACACCTAACACATCGGTTGTTTTAACTCGAACTATATACACATTTATACACTATATACAGCTAATTTATTTTTTCTAAAGACAGATATACATTTATATTGAGTTTACATTCACTATCACGGAGATATAGTGCGCATGATAGTACTTTGCACTCACTGACTTAAATTTAACTATATCTATCTCTAACTATGAAAGGGAGCCTTGGCGTAACTAGTAAAGTTACTGCCATGTGAACAGGAGGTCACGGGTTCGAGCCGTGGAAACAGCCTCTTGCAGAAATGCAGAGTAAGACTGCGTACAATAGACCCTTGTAGTCCGGCCCTTCCCCGAACACCACACATAGCAGGAGCTTAGCGCACCGGGCTGCCTTTTTTTCTATCTCTAACTATTCCCCTAAGTGCTCTTTCACAATATAGTTGATTATTCGCAAAGTAACTCCCATTGTGATTGCATTATAAGTTATATATGGTTAAGAATTACTTAAGGTCACATTAACCAGATCAGATTAAATAACCTAAAGCGAAAGGAGAGAGACATAGAAACCGATCATTTGTCGTTAATATTTAATGGATGGGATGACCAATAACTGTATGCTAAGTGTTGCTCCCAAACGCAGACGCAAGTATACGTGGTCGACAAGTAATATAGGATTGTAAGTCCAGATATCGTACCCACAGGGACTTGTGATTAACTATCAACTAAATTAAACCAAACAATTAATCTATTCAAGCGAACCCTAATGTATGAATATTTAATTAAAATTAATTTAGAGTAACAAATTAAGAAATTAAAGAAAACAACGACAAGCTTAAAGACGAATTCAATGGGAGAGAATATTCTAGAGCTGTGGGTTAGCTAACAATCCCGTTCAGTTTTCTACCTAAATTGTCTAATTAATTATCTAGTTTATTGATTGACGAGGTTAATATTGCTCGTAGCCTTCTACCGAAGTACAACTCGCATATTCAAGCTAACCTAACGCCTATATTTCTTTGGAATTAGGATTAACAAGAACGCATTTATAATTCCCGTATAATAATCAAGCAAGGCGATTAGGTATATTCCTATCCTAATCGCAACCCCCCCCCCCCTCCCCCCCAGAGTTAAGATCTTGCTCTACTCAATCTTATATGCAATCTAGAATTCTCTCTCCCGAGTTCAATCTTAGATTCGTAGATAGTATTCAATTGGTGATCAACCAATCAAATAATTAAGCGCAAGATTGAATAAATAAACCAATATGATAAAATAATAAGAACAATTCAAGTTTCAAACTACAACGTTCATGTAGCACTCCAAAACTCTAGAACTAATAAACTATGAAATTAAAGGAAGAGAAGAGAAGAAAAACTAATTAGAAGCCTCCTCCAAGCATGGTGTGTGTTCCTCCACGTGAATTCCCCTTCAAAGTATGTAGATCTCCTTCAAAATATGTTACATATCTCCCAAAATAGGCTAAGAACTCCTTTTGTACGAGTTAGAGAGGTCTTGGCCGAAATAACCTTGTCCCGGACAAAATAAGAGAAATCCCCACCTCCGACGTCCAGACCAGCGCCTAGCGCTAGCCGTAGCGCTAGAGGCAGAATATTTTTGCGTTCTTCAGATCCGTTCTTCTTTTAGAATTGTATTTCCCTTTTCAATTGTCCAACACTTGGGGGGACAAAAACTAAAGGGTGTCCCCCCATTGTCTCCTTATCTAATTTCCTTTCTTTTTCTTTCGCGTTTTATTTTATTTTCCTCCAAATTTTTTTATCTTCACACCGTTTTATTCCTACACAGCTAAAATACAGTATTAAACACAAAGTAATATAATTAATACACAAAAGATGATTAAATGTACTAGAATGTGAGTCAACAATGGATAAATATATGTACTTTTGGCCGAATATCAACACCCCACACTTAGACTCTTGCTCGTCCTCGAGTAAGCATTAGAACCACTCTCAATAAATCAAGCCTAGAAACACCACCAATTCAGTAGGTACTAACGATTAGGCCATATAGCAACTCAAACCATCAGATATACACTTCCTTATCATCGTGCAAGATATACAAGTCACAAACAAACAACAAACTTCTAACCTCCGAACCTCATAGACGGACTCTAACTTACCACATTTAAGCTCGCTCACCAAATCTGTCAAAGAAGCTAATAACATCACCTATCTATCATGAAACAAGTGCCCTCACAAGAATAAATAGCCCATACACTCAAACAAAGAATGAATATAATATAAGGACATCACATCAAAGAACAACTCTCGCACCCACAATGAATTCACATGTATGCACAAAGAACCATAGGCTTGCCCATTAAGTACATCTTTACTAATTAAGTGTGCTCGAATAAAATCAAATAGGACTTTAACGGGTTGTGATGTTGGCTAAGGGACGGGTAGGAAAATTATATAATAGTGGCTTACACTTCCCTAAGCACTTTGCATTTTTAGACTTCATCACCCATTATTTCATCTCTTAATTTTATTTTTCAACCCTCTTTTCGTCTATTGTTTCACAAGTATTTCCCTCATATCAAGAACATTTTTTTTAAAGTAATTTTTTTTCATTCTCTCTTTTTTCATGTCACATTCTTTTCAAGAGGGCCTTTTCATCACTTTTCAGCTATCATTGGTCACCATTTTTTACTTAACCATCCCATTCTTCAATTTGTCGATTAATATCACGGTCTAAGAAATAATGCTCAATGAAGCAGGGTGCAAAAACTAGTGATTCAATAAGAGGATCAAGGCAAAAATATGGCTTCCAAACAAAAGGCTAAAGGTTCAAAGGGCTAACTAGTGGTACAATATCTGAAAAGACTAAAATTCACAAGACATATCATAGAAAGCCTACTATCATCTTCTAAACAGAGCAACACTTTTATTTCGCTTCAATAACATGCAGGGCAAGTTCTAGACTAAGATGCAAAACATGGAATATACGTACGAAATCCTCACCACACATGGCACAAGTATCAATCAAGATGGATCAATTCCACTCTAAGTCCACTCTAAGACAAACATGATCATAGTGAACAACAAATAAGAATAAGCTATATATAGAGAGAGTCACAAACATGTGCTTAGGTGTCAGAAAGTCTGCTATTTTATTCATTACTCAAGCACTCAGAGGAAATTACTACTCAAGTTCAGGCCTAAATATGCTAGTATCAAACAAGTCACAAAAGTTTTTCTTCTCCCTACTACTAAAAAAAATCTAATCCTAAAATTAAAAAAAAGTTTACTCGGTTCAAGTTACATCCCCTGGAAAAGAACCGATGCAAAAAGAAAAACCAAGGAGGATTATTATCCGATTAAAACTAACTAGAAAAGAAAAAAAATTGAATTTTTTTTGTTGGACTTTAATCCCTCAAGAAAGTTGTACACAAAATCCATCGTTGGAAAAAGTCTCAATTTTCTATTTTTTTTTAAAAAAACTACTACACTAACTAAGCTAAGATA
This sequence comes from Nicotiana attenuata, assembly GCF_001879085.1. Lineage (NCBI taxonomy): Eukaryota > Viridiplantae > Streptophyta > Magnoliopsida > Solanales > Solanaceae > Nicotiana > Nicotiana attenuata. Next base: position 128,314 of record NW_017673016.1, read on the forward strand.
GCACAGAAAATCACCCAGACAATCTCCTCACCCCTCACTTAAAATTGTGCAATGTCCTCAATGAACACTGAAAATAACAAGAAGGTAAAAGAGACTCCCTGGTAGGCCAAAGGCCGAAGAATTAGCAGCTCATAGGATACTCAGACTTCTCCCAGGTATGAACCCTTGTGCGGGTACCTCACACTTTGTTTCAACCACATACTCAATTTTGCACATGCCTATTGGCTTTGACTCCATGCTCATATTCCTACAAAATACAAAAATAACACTACAAATGATAACACAATAAAAAAATTAAGCAAGAGTAAAAAAGAAAAATAAAATTGGGTTGCCTCCTAACCAGCGCTTGATTTAACGTCGCGGCACGACGCCATCACTTTCACGACTTTTTCTTCCACTTTAAAGATATAAATTGCGCCCCCAATTTTGCAATAATTTTTCTGTCACATTCATGGGGCAGTGGTGTAAAAATAAAAGAACCAAACAGTAAATATCGCATCTTGTACTTCTTGGGCCTTAAGTGCGGGATGTCGTTTTGTCTCCTTGGCATCACAAATTTCATAATATAAGCACTTTGTTCCTCATCTATTGACTCCTCCATATGCTCGAATGGAACAATTTCCGTGTCACCAACCAAACACAATGTTGAAAAGTATTTAGAATGAGGTCCAATACGCTCCAACTCCAAAATTGCATTATTTTTGACATCCTCAATTTTGCACTCTTCGTCAACCTTGGCCTTATTAATAATTTGGCCGAATAGTTGGAATTCCTCTTTCCGCTCCACAAGCTGGCCAGTATCCACAAAAATTGGTTGTAGGGCATCAGACGCCTCAACCTTTTTATTCAATTGAGCCTGCAGGTCATGGATATCTGAGCCAAATTGGTCTATCTCTTGCCTGAGCTCAGTTCTTCCTTCTATCAATTGTTCTGTCATATTTGAAAGACCATCACGGAGAAACTCATGAGATTTTATCAGTTGAGCTTGTTCCTCTAGCCAACCCTGGCTCACTATATCTGCTTCTTCTAAATTATCTTCTGGTGGGAACTCGCTCTCTTCATCCACTTCCTCCGCCTCGGCCATCATTCTCATGATTGCTTCACTAATTCTTTGTATAGCCTTTCGATTTTCATCTCGTTGCTCGGCTACTTGCCTCATCATCTTCATAATACGGGCAGCATGTTCCTCATCCTCCACTTCATTGCTCCTATCAAACTCATAAATATTATTAGAAACATCATAATAAGAATTCTGAGAAGGATAATAAGAATTAGGACAATCATCCCAATGGCCACCTTGACCACCACACATATTACAAATATTCCACCCACAAGATTGAGATTCATAATTTTTCCACAAGTGTGGTCCCCCTCAATATGGACAAGGATCACCAGAATAAGAATAACTAATATTCGACCAATTATCATTCCAAGATGCCATGTCAACAAAGATAATAAAATATTAAACTAAGATAAAAAATAAAAAAAACTTGAGTAGATAAAAAGTAAAAATCTAATCTAGTAGAATAGTTAAATTCAAAGTCCCCGGCAACGGCGCCAAAAACTTGTTGCTCCCAAACGCACACGCAAGTATACGTGGCCGACAAGTAATATAGGATTGTAAGTCCAGATATCGTACCCACAAGGACTTGTGATTAACTATCAACTAAATTAAACCAAACAGTTAATCTATTCAAGTGAACCCTAACGTATGGATATTTAACTAAAATTAATTTAGAGTAACAAATTAAGAAATTAAAGAAAACAACGACAAGCTTAAAGACGAATTCAATGGGAGAGAATATTCTAGAGCTATGGGTTAGCTAACAATCCCGTTGAGTTTTCTACCTAAATTGTCTAATTAATTTATCTAGTTTATTGATTGACGAGGTTAATATTGCTCATAGTCTTCTCCCGAAGTACAACTCGCCTATTCAAGCTAACCTAACACCTATATTCCTATGGAACTAGGATTAAAAAGAACGCATTTATAATTCTTGTATAATAATCAAGCAAGGCGATTAGGTATATTCCTATCCTAATCGCAAATTCGCACCCCCCTCAGAGTTAAGATCTTGCTCTACTCAATCTTATATGCAATCTAGAATTCCCTCTCCCGAGTTCAATCCTGGATTCGTACATAGTATTCAATTGGTGATCAAGCAATCAAATAATTAAGCGCAAGATTGAATAAATAAACCAATATGATAAAATAATAAGAACAATTCAAGTTTCAAACTACAACGTTCATGTAGCACCCCAAAACTCTTGAACTAATAAACTATGAAATTAAAGGAAGAGAAGAGAAGAAAAACTAGTTAGAAGCTTCCTCCAAGCGTGGTGTGTGTTCCTCCACGTGAATTCCCCTTCAAAGTATGTCAGATCTCCTTTAAAATATGTTAGATATCTCCCTAAATAGGTTTAGAACTCCTTTTATACGAGTTAGAGGAGTCTTGGGCCGAAATAACCTTGTCCCGAACAAAATAGGAGAAATCCCCGCCTCGGGCGTCCGGACCAGCGCCTAGCGCTAGCCGTGGCGCTGGAGGCAGAATAATTTTGCGTTCTTCAGATCCGTTCTTCTTTTAGAATTGTATTTCCCTTTTCAATTGTCCAACACTTGGGGGACAAAAACCAAAGGGTATCCCCCATTGTCTCCTTATCTAATTTCCTTTCTTTTTCTTTCGTGTTTTATTCAATTTTGCTCCAAATCTTTTTATCTTTACACCGCTTTATTTCAACACAGTTAAAATACAGTATTATACACAAAGTAATATAATTAATACTCAAAAGATAATTAAAAGTACTAGAACGTGAGACAACAATAGATAAATATATATGTACTTTTGGCCGAATATCACTAAGACTCAGTGCGCTATGGAGTTTGAATTTCTGTGAGCGTAAAACGTTGAATATGTATGTGTTACAAAATGGTCCACTTTGATACTCGTACAGTCTTTGACATTTATGGCTTCTAGAATAGTTTCGGTGCTTATTGATCCAATATTCTTTTTATCCCATTTTGAAGTTGTCGTGATATAATCTGATCATTCAATTCAAAAAATTTGAAGTTGTCTTTCCTCATCTTTTTAAAGGCGGCTTCTACGTAAACTATAATATGTTTTATTACACGGAAACAGATGGCTTGAATTACACTTGGCCGAAATTAAATTTTAGTGCATGAAAAGACTCTTTCAAGCAAGTTTTCAAGTAAGTTGTTTAACTAGTACTTCATAAAAAATCATGTGGAACAAAAATTAAATTGTGAAAAATACTAAATGATGACTCAAAAGTTTCGACACTTGACATGGTCCACATTTGTTTATCAATTATATATTTCGTAATTTAATAATCATTTACTGTAATTGTGTGGTTATAGGTGTGTTTGGTATGAAAAATATCTTTTTCGGAAAACATGTTCTAGAAGAAACATTTTTTTCACTATTCGATATTCTTTAAACTTTAGCAACTATTTCCAATGGACTAATGGGGAAAAAACATAAGCGAAGTAAGTCATCTTTCCACTTTTTAATACGGCAAGAAAAATAATATTTGGTCGTCAGAATGGCATGTATCTTTAGAAAATATTTTTTTCTTAAAACCAAACAGACAAGTAATGAGCACTTTGTATTCGATCAATCAAATTTAATGCAAATCCATTTTTTTTATTTGAGTACATAATAACTTGGGGCATTTGCATCTATACCCATTTTTTGGGTCACATTTTAACTTGTGCCAGCTTTGCAAAAAAAATTGCAAGCGCACCCACTTTTTCGCGTAACTTCAGCAGACGGGGCTGAAGTAGCAAAGGCAATCACGCAAAAGTTCAGCATTCTAGTAGACGGGCCTGAAGTAGCAAGTGTGCTGAAGTTTTTGTTTGTAATTCCTGAACTTGAGCATAGTAGCAGAAGTTTTGTTCTCTATTTGCTGAAGTTTTTGTTTGTAATTGCTGAACTTAAGCATAGTAGCTGAAGTTTTTGTTTGTAATTGCACTAAATAAGCTGAAGTTTTTTTGTCCTGGATTCATTAGTTTTGTCATTAAGCTTTTTCAAAAACTTCAGCAGAAGATGCTGAAGTTATTTAGTTCATTTATAATAAAAACTTTAGCACTAAATAAGCTGAAGTTTTTTTGTCCTGGATAAAGTTTTTCAAAAACTTCAGCAGAAGATGCTGAAGTTATTTAGTTCATTTGTAAAAACTTCAGCACTAAAAGATGAAGTTTACTTCAGCACTAAAAGATGAAGTTTTTGTCCTGGATTCATTAGTTTTGTCATAAAGCTTTTTCAAAAACTTCAGCAGAAGATGCTGAAGTTTTTTAAGTTCATTTGTAAAAACTTCAGCACTATATAAGCTGAAGTTTTTGAAAAAGCTTTCTAACATACTAGATAAATAATCAGATTGCCAACAGTATCTAAATCATAAATTTTGAAAATAATAAACGTGAAAAGAACAAAATTATCATTGTCTACTAACTTACGTACGTGGAAATATTCACAAATTATTGTCTACTAACTTACGTAATTATTTAAAATTTGTTTTTAAGTAATCTGATAACATATTTATGGCAATCATCCCATGAACTGAATTTTCATAGCATCACCAATAACAGCAGAAGAAAGAAGAAGAAGATGAAGAAGAAGAAAACGAAAGAGGAGAAGGGGGAGGAGAAAGGGGGCTGAAGTTGTTTAAAAAGTGGGTACAAGTTAAAATTTTAAAAAAAAATAGATATAGGTTAAATGGGGGCGACCAAATAAGGCACCCCCTGCAGTTTTTATTAATAACTTACACAATCTATGTAGAGTGATCGGTACCTCCGAAAAGGCTGTCGTCTAATGGGTACATAAAAGTAACGAAGTTGATATTTGATAGGGATTTTTTCCTTCCTATACCATATATGAAAGTTTATTACTAAAAATGTGCATATTTTGTATATTACCCGCCCAGTCCACATTTTACCTACAAAATTTGTACCATTCGACTATTAGCCATTAAAGGAGCAGAATATTCCCTAAAAAACGCGCTAAAATTAAGGAGAGAATCTTGGTGATAATTGATTCTACATTAAATTTAATTTTTAAAAAGGGAAAGGAGATTTCTCATCTGCGTTTTTTTCTCCAGTACTACAATTCAAATTCTGGAAAAAAAAAAGAACGAACAGCTCCTAAAAATAAGAACAGATTCAACTACTAAGAGTTTCGACGAGCTGAATTCAAATTGTAGAATTCAAAATTTTCGAGTTTCAACAACTCAAAGTTGAAAAAATCTGTTCTTCGTCGTTGCTTCTATCAAATTATCGATCAGATATATCTCTTCTTCATCTTTTCTTCTTTCAATTTAGAAATCCAAAAAAAACATCAACATCAACAACAAATCATGTCCAAAATTGCAATCATGCTACAATTTAATGGGGATTGGGATAATTATGGCAGATTTAGAGATTTTGAAGTTGATGCCATTGTGGTAGATGAGAATGCAAGCTACAGTATCCTGATTTCTACAATTGCAGAACAAGTATCAATTGATACTACAGAAAAAATTGTAGAAATCAAATACATCGTGAAATCAAATAGTAGATTGTATATAATTTGTAGACAAATTGTAGTTAATTTGTAGATTGTAGATAATTTGTAGATATAATTGTAGATACGTTGTAGATAAATTGTAGATAAACTATTTTATAATTGTAAATATTTTTATTGCTGTTTGTTATGTAATTCTAGGTGAGGGCTTCAACAGATCATATCCATACTGTGATAGATGGTGTGAAGCGGTACATGAATCCTACATTATAACTACTATTAACTACAAAAACTCTACAATTATGTATAAAACCAGTTCTACAATTCAAACAAATTTACCTACAGTTTACCTACAGTGAATGTACAAATTACCTACAGTTTAAGTACCTAATATAAGAATAACTACAATTTACCTACAGTTACAGGGCAAACAGGAAACACATCATCCACAATCATGTCTACATTATATCTACATTTTAGACTNACAGGTGGAGGTCAGGCTGCTAGAGGTGGAGGTAGAGGTATTAGAGGTGAAGGTTAGGCCGCTAGAGGTGGAGGCCAGCCAGCAGCGGGCCGTCCCAGAGATGTAGTTCAGAGTGGTGGGGCCCAACCCCTATGTTATGCTATTCTAGCCAGGCCGAGGTTGAGGCTTCCGATGCAGTTATCACAGTGATTCTTTGAGTGCTCCTGTTTATGTGTCTACACCGGTGGGTGATTCTATTATGGTAGATCGTGTTCATCGTTCTTGTGTAGTTATGATTGGGGGTCTTCAGACTCGAGTAGGTTTGTTACTTTTGGATATGGTTGATTTTGATGTCATATTGGGGAGGGACTGGTTATCACCTTACCACGCTATCTTGGACTGTCATGACAAGACTGTGACCTTAACCTTGCCGGGTCTACCTCGTCTTGAGTGGAGAGGGATTCCTGGTCATTCTACCCGTAGTATTATCTCATATATGAAGGCTCGGCGTATGGTCGAGAAGGGGTGTTTTGGCTTATTTGGCATATGTTCGTGATTCTAGTGCCGAGGTTCCTTCTATTGATTCTGTGCCTGTAGTTCGTGAGTTTCCTGAGGTATTCCTTTCACACCTGCCGAGTATGCCAACCGACAGGGATATTGACTTCTGCATTAATTTGGCTCCGGGAACCCAGCCCATTTCTATCCCTCCATATCGTATGGCTCCGCCTGAGTTGAAAGAGTTGAAGGAGCAGTTGCAAGACTTGCTTGATAAGGGCTTCATTAGGCCCAGTGTCTCGCCATGGGGTGCGCCGGTGTTGTTTGTCAAGAAGAAGGACGGATCGATGAGGATGTGTATAGATTACCCGGCAGTTGAACAAGGTCACAATCAAGAATAAGTACCCATTGTCGAGGATTGATGATTTGTTTGACCAGCTTCAGGGTGCCCAAGTGTTTTCTAAGATCGACTTGAGATCGGTCTACCATCAGTTGAGGATTAGGGCATCCGATGTCCCTAAGACAGCTTTCCGCACTAGGTACGGGCATTATGAGTTCTTGGTGATGTCATTCGGATTCACAAATGCCCCAGCAGCTTTCACGGATTTGATGAACTGAGTGTTCAGGCCTTACTTGGATTCGTTCGTGATAGTCTTCATTGATGATATTTTGATTTATTCCCGCAGCCGGGAGGAGCATGAGCAGCATCTGAGAGTGGTTCTTCAGACTTTGAGAGATAGTTAGTTGTATGCTAAGTTTTCGAAGTGTGAGTTCTGGTTGAGTTCAGTTGCATTCTTGGGTCACGTTGTTTCAGCAAAGGGTATTCAGGTGGATCCGAAGAAGATAGAGGCAGTCAAGAACTGGCCTCGACCCACATCAGCTACAGACATCCGGAGTTTCTTGGGTTTGGCAGGCTATTATTGTCGGTTCGTTGAGGCTGTCATATGAGTTTGGGTAGCTGACTATTTTTAATACGTTTGACCTGAATTCAGTANATTATAACTACTATTAACTACAAAAACTCTACAATTATGTATAAAACCAGTTCTACAATTCAAACAAATTTACCTACAGTTTACCTACAGTGAATGTACAAATTACCTACAGTTTAAGTACCTAATATAAGAATAACTACAATTTACCTACAGTTACAGGGCAAACAGGAAACACATCATCCACAATCATGTCTACATTATATCTACATTTTAGACTACAATTAATCTTGGAATGTTCTACATAAACTACAAACTAACTACAATTACACTACAAACAGTAAATCTAGGTGAGAGCTTCAACAGATCATATCCATACTGTGATAGATGGTGTGAAGCGGTACATGAATCCTACATTATAACTACTATTAACTACAAAAACTCTACAATTATGTATAAAACCAGTTCTACAATTCAAACAAATTTACCTACAGTTTACCTACAGTGAATGTACAAATTACCTACAGTTTAAGTACCTAATATAAGAATAACTACAATTTACCTACAGTTACAGGGCAAACAGGAAACACATCATCCACAATCATGTCTACATTATATCTACATTTTAGACTACAATTAATCTTGGAATGTTCTACATAAACTACAAACTAACTACAATTACACTACAAACAGTAAATCTAGGTGAGGGCTTCAACAGATCATATCCATTACACTAAATCTACAATTACACTACAATTACACTGCAATTACACTACAAATACACGACAAACAGTAAATCTAGGTGAGGGCTTCAACAGTCAGTATTTCTAAGTCGTTTGGAGAAGTTGTCGGCAGCTTTTCATATTAGTCTCTTTACCAATAAATTTCTCATTTTTGACTTTTCCAGAAGAGGGAGTTTTGTTTGGTACCCAAAAAAAAACTACTAAAGTGTATCTGTTTTCATTGTTTTGCTAGTTCGTGGCGTATTAAAATGTTTGTTGCAACTTTTGATTTCATGTAGACTTTCAGATAATCAGATCACATGCCACAATTGTTGCAGAGGAAATTGGCACGACATTCAAATATAATGAGATTTCGCTGGCTAATGCATCTCAAGGACATCTTTCGTTGATTGATCTTGCAATCGTGGATGAAGAACAAGAAAGAATGTGGGGTATGGGTAAAAACGTGGGTGAGGGGGTGAAGGGTAAGGAGAGAGAAACGTGAAATATATGGATACCTTTAATTAAGGAGTAAAAACTGCCCATTAATTAGATATGGATACCTTTAATTAAGGAGTAAAAACAGCCCATTAATTAGACCCTTAATTAAGTATGGTATATGATTGGTAATTTGGTATACTAAGTGTAATTTACTCAAACCTTAAACATGTAGGGTAAAAAGGTTTCTTATGTGGTATAGGAATGTAAAAATTCCTATTTGATAAGTGCAACGAGCACAGTCCAAGCCCAATTCTGTCTATTGTGAGTAGAAACAAGTAGCCCATGCTAAAAAGATCAGTTCGTTTTCTCAGCCCAATAGGCCCACTTAGGTACACATGATTTGCAAAACCATTTTGAGATCATTAAGTGCAGTGAAAATAGCACGACCTAACCAGTTTTCGGATTAGTAATTGAAAAATAGTCAACGTTTGCAAAGTAATTGAAAAATAGCCACTATTTTGCTGCAACACTAAAACTTCCAGCATAATATATTGGAGATTGGTGCACCTGTGTATGAACTTCCAGCATATTATACTGAAACTCCAACACACGAAAAGTTCCAGCATAATATATTGGAAGTTGGAGCACCTGTGTATGAACTTCCAGCATATTATGCTGGAACTCCAGTATATTATGCTGGAAGTCTATTAGTATATTATACTGAACTCCAGTATATTATGCTGGAATATTTTCCTGATTTTGGATAGTATTTTGCGTTCAGATTTATCTTTACATGAAAAGTGGCTGAATTTCGATTACTTCTAAAACTGTGGCTATTTTCCAATTACTACTTATAAATCTGGCTATTTTTTAATTTCACCCTTAAGTGCATGAAAACCTTCAAATACTACACATTTATCAGCTTTATTTTCAGACTAAGATATCCTCAATTTAGCTGATTTCTTTTCCAGACAATGAATAAAAGGTACTCTAAAAACTCAATCACCCAAAAATCCTACTGTAGTATTTTACTTCTTAATAAATAATCTTTGAGCTGAAGTAATAATCTCTTTAGAGTTAGATTTACTTTCCTTGAATATGCTTCTGCCCTGTTTCTGATATTGTGAAAACTATACGAAATTCTAATAATGTTTAACACATGCACAAATCCAGGTTGCAGACTTTGCACAATTGTTGGTACAGAGTCAGAGCTCAGACAAATTAATCACAAGCCTTACACGGTTACAACAACAACAACGGCCCAGTGTAATCCCACGAGTGGGGTCTGGGGAGGGTAATGTGTACGCAGACCTTACCCCTACCCCGAGGGATAGAGAGGCTGTTTCCAGAAGACCCTCGGCTCAAGAAGGCGACAAAGAGACAACATATTAGTACCATCAATAGAACCCTAATAAAATAGTACCATCAATGATTATACACGCTAAGAAAATCTTGAACAAGTTCCAGTCAATTCTGAATTTTTTTTATCCTTAACTCTCAAATTATTAAACCTGCTGCTAATTAAAAAAAAAAAAAAAAAGATTGTCCATGTCTTGTAGTCCTCTAAATTATTTGCTTTTATGAAGTATATATCTAAACAGAGTAACCACATGTACACTAATAGTTCTGAAAACTAAGACTTCCCTATTGAACTAACTCTGAACTCCCTCTAAATCTTCTGCATCTAAATTTTATCACAAGCAAAGAAATAGAACTTCTCTACTCTGAAAGCAAACTAGCCTTCGAAAAATACATAGGCATATTGCTGGGATCAGTGTAAAACTTCCTTATGTTCAAAACTTTACTCCGTCGCCAATTAGCAATTGATAAAATTCCTAGAAAATTGACTCCCTCAGATACAAATTTCAGGTTCTTTGTTCAGCCAATTGCGAAAATCGCCAATGGTGGAAGCATTACTGGTGCATATAAATAAGTTCATCTTCTTTGCATTCTCTTATTCCTATTTCCATCACTTTACCATATGTAGAAGGCAATACATCACAACAATGTCTTCTTGGTGCTAGCAACTGCATATGGCGTTAAACAAAACGTTTCAAAAATAATTTAAACATATAAATGTACTAACTATAGGCAAGGGCGGAGCTACAGGGTTTGAAAGAGTTCAATTGAATCCACTTTGTCGAAAAATTATTATATTCAAATAAGGTAAAAACAAAAAAAAAAAAAAAAAGAAGAAAAAATTAAAAGTATATATATACATGTATTTTTGAAACCACTTTATGTAAGGGAAGCTTCTAATTTAGTGATAAAACAGGCTCTGGAATTGCTCTAGGTCGCAAATGTGAATTACAGGTGCAATACAACTATAACATACCCAGTATAATCCCACATAGTGGGGTCTGTAAAAGGGTAGTGTGTACGCAAACCTTGCTCCTACCTTGTGAAGATAGAGAGGCCGAATTAAAGGTGCAATATTCTTGTATTTTTCTAATTCACTTGTTAGAATTTCTGGCTCCGCCATTGGTTATAGGTTAAGTATATCGGCCTAAATTGAATTCAAAAGCTAGAGAAAAAATATACCTGATTTGTGTCAAGTTCCAACTTGTGCGAAAACACTCTGATTTCTTCTATTTCTCTAGGTGAATTCTTGCTGAATGTGCAATTATCAAATGTTTTCTTCTTGTAAATGGTCTTGATGCCATCCATGTCCGAAGAAACTTTGTCCAAGAAAAAAATAATCAGCTTTTTACATGGATCAGACTCAAATTTCCTTGTATTATATTCATAAAGTGTACCATAAGCATTCTTTTTCCAGGGCAAGTAACTCTCTTGTACACGCTGAGCATCAGGCAAAAACACATTATGTGCAAAAACTTGTACAGCATATCCCCAAGACACTGACACTGTCCAAGAAAATCGACGATCATAACATACTGTTTGCTGTAAAATCCGTTGTGGATCGAAACTTGCAGCCTCGTACAAATGCGCCAGGGAGTTCATTCTTGTCATGTTAGGGAATATAGGTTCAATTATCTCCATATGATGCAGAGATACCAAAGGTCTAATGGAATGTGCAGCCAATAATCCAAACACATTTCCATGAAAATCCATCTAGTAATTCCATTTCACACAAACAGAACAAGAAAATTGGTGTCAACTTCACCTTCCATCTACCAAAATTCTAAATTTACAATGTAGTAAAGTCAAAAATACTCTCCACTATAACAAACATCTAAATTTTACCTCCATTGTGGTTTTGAGTCATTCATATTCATGTTGTTAGCAAATCGTCTTGTATTAGCCCTTTACCTTAACTAAGCTCCTATCCGAAATACAATACGAGATAATTTTTAAAACCATAGCTAAAAGTAAAGTGATAAAATTTAGATGCTTGATGTATTTTGATGCCTAAAAATTCATCGAATACGGCATTGTGGCTTCACCAAAATCACGGGCAAATACGACACGATTAGCTAACAGCAAGATATGAATACTTCTTTAATGTAACGGGGAAATTAAGATATTTCTTGTAGTAAAAGAGTAAATTTGACTTTTTTTCAATTTACAAAAAGGCAGCCCGGTGCATTAAGCTCTTGCTGTTAGCAGGGTTCGGGGAAAGGCTGGACCACAAGAGTCTATTTGTATGCAGTCTTACCCTGTATTTCTGCAAGAAGTTGTTTCTACGGCTGCTGGTGACATGGCAACAACTTTACCAATAACACCGACTACCCAAGCTATTTTTCCAATTTACAAAAAGGGTATCTCGGTGCACTAAGTTCTCGCTATGCGTGGGGTTTGGGGAAGGGTTGGACCACAAGGGTCTATTAGTAAGCCGCCTTACCCGTATTTCGTATTTCTGCAAGGGGTTGTTTCCACGGCTCGAACCCGTGACCTCCCGGTCACATGGCAGCACCTTTACCAGTTACGCCAAGACTACCGATCTATTTTTTCCAATTTAGAACAGCAAAAAAAATAAAAGGAGAAGATTTACCTGATGGAAACCAGGCTCATGTGTTAAAGTAACACCAAGCTCTGTCAAACAAGCATGAATTCTACCATCACTTCCATAAAGGTGTGGATATCTCTCTATACATGAATCAAATACTTTAGCCAAAACTTTTGCCAGTGGATAACTTATAGCAAAACCAGCACCACCAAAAGCCATTTCAAAGGAGAAAAACTTGTTCTGTATAAAACTTTCTGAATTTGACCCAATATAATACCAAAGCCCATGGTCATATTTAGATAATGTTTTCACCAAATTTTCAGGAAAAAAAATTGTGTCATCATCTCCAAATACAAACCACCTAACATTTGAATGGTTAAGTGCTACTGTTTCTGAAACTACACGTGCCACTCTAATAGCTGAAGGATTCCCACCTCTATTTGTATATGGGAATCTTGAAATATCCTCAGAAATGCAAATTGGAGGGAGCAAAATTGAATCATTTGTACTACTATTAGGCATTTTTTCAAGAAAAACACAACCCCTCATTTCATTTGGTTTGTACCATAGCTTAACAAGTTCTTTTCTCTTAGACCATGATTTCTCATTAGAGGCAATACCAAAAACAACATGTTGAAGTGTGGTTGTTAATGATAAACCATGTTGTTGTGATGAAACTGAGGTATGAAGAGAATTGGTATAATATGGGGCAAGAATTATGGGATATAGAAAATAGATTATGCAAATAAAACAAGAGACTAAAATAAGATTTTTTATGCTATGGCAAGATGGGATTTTGCTTGCTAGTTGAATTTTTTTCATTTTTTTGATGGTGGATGAAGGGGTTTTAGAAAGGATTTACTGTTATTTGGAATGGTACATGAATAAAGTTAGTAGGTTTTGAAGATGGAGTATATACCTTTTTAGACCCCGCAATCTACGCCCAAGGCAAATTAGGAATATAGAATTTTATGTCTCGAAAACTTAATTGCATCTCCACATGTTAATCGATTACTAAGTACAAGGAATAAAGAAAAGACTTTGACCACAAAAAGAGATTGGAGAGATGAGAATGCTAGTTTACTTTTAAAATATATGCCACTTTCCTTTTCTTATACTCCACATTTTTTTGACCAGAACTTTGGAATCAACCACTAATATTTGTATTAGTATAAGCTATCTACATTACACTTTCTTTGGTTATGGCACTTTTTCAAAGCTTGTATGAACACAGGATACTATAGACATTGAATTACCCTTCTTTTTTTTCTACTAGAGGTATGCAGGTGGTGGTATGAGACGATGATCTAATGTCACTGAAAAGTCAAAAGAATTTTGACCACCAATAAGTGTGGTGGTAGAGTGATAAACATTATTTTATTTTTTAATTAATAATGTTAAATTTGAATTCTGAATATGAAATTATTCTTTTCAAGAAGTATTTACTTTGCCGTAAATTTGCACATACTCGAATTTCAATATAAATATCACACACGAAAAAAAATATTTTGATCGAATACTATTCAATGATGATGACATTACGTGGAAGGGGGTTTCGGTTGTCCAAAAGTTAGGTGAGAGGTGAGAGATGGTAGGTGGCCCTCCCTTTGGACGGCTAGAAGTTCCCGGTTAGCAGCTGCAAATAGGACATGTGCATAAATACACAACATTAATAGAAAAGTTAATGACAATTTGGTTACACGTATACAAAAATAATCATGGTATGAAGTATTAAACCTACTACATAATACTTCGTCCGTTCCAGTTTATGTGAATCTATTTCCTTTTTGGTCCGTTCCAAAAAGAATGAACCCTTTCTAAATTTGGAAACAGTTTAGCTTAAATTCTCAATTCTACCCTTAGTAAGAAGCTTTTATAACCACACAAATAGTGTGGACCCCTTTTTGAGTTATTTAAGACCACAAATTCCAAAAGTCTTTATTTTTTCTTAAACTCCGTGCCCAAACAAACAGGTTCACATAAATTGGAACAGAGAAAGTATTTTATACAACGTTGGTATGAAGTATAATTTGCAAGTACATAAGAATAATAATATATAACGTTTGTTTTCCGGTATTAAATTCGGGGAGTATAATTTATGTGGCGTTTAATACCGAAACCAAACATTTTATGACAACCACGAATACAAGTTATATGCGAATATATGTATGTAGTATTTTGTATGGAATAAAAGATGGAATAAATAATACGTGTATTAGCAATGGATAACATCATATGAAGACAACAATACTCTTACAATAGGTTAGGGGTGGGCATAATACCGGCCAAATCAAAAAAACCGACCGAACCATAAATTTCAGTTGTTTGGTTTCAGTTTAATCTAAGGGTATTAAACGGGCCGGGTCAGCCCGATTCCGGACCGACCCAGACCGGTAGAACCCGGAACCGGCCCGGACCGGTAAGGGGGGCTAGGCTGGGCTGGGTAGGGGGTTGGGGTGGGTTTGGACGGTTTAAATTTTTGAAACGGGTTACCCGGCCCGGTAAAACCCGTTAGATGAACAGTGCCGTTAAACCGGTTAACCGTCCCGGCCCGGACCGGCCCGGAACATGAATATAACATGAATATACCGTGAATATACCATAAATATACGTGAATATACTATAAATATACCACGAATATACTATGAATATACCAATTATTGTATACTAATTAACATAATTTAAAATTGTTGGAATTTAACATATAGTGTATATATTTAGGGTATAAAACTATAAATGCTCAAATCATAGAATATGATGGTAACGTATTATTTTTAAAATATGCTATATATGTGTTATTTTAAGATTTTAAGACAATTTGTGTTATTTTAAATTATTAGACGTATTTATGCTTAATGATTTAGTTTGTTAGATTAATTTGAAGTATTATTAATTTATTATGCATGAAAATTTAGTTTACTATTTATTTGTTAATTTACTTTTTAAATGCAAACTTTAATTTTGTAATTTTGAAATAAATATAGCACTTGCAATTTATAAGTGCAATTTTTTCCCATCTTGCTTGTATTCTTTATGTTAGTACTTTGTATTAATACTATAACTTACAATATTTATACAAAAATTCCAAAAAAAAAAATTTATACTAAACCCGGCCCGGCCCGGCCCCCCTCAACCCGTAACCCTTATGGTTTAATTTTTACCCCGGATGAACCCGTAACCCGTTAAGACCCAACCCGTAACCGGCCCGGACCATAACCCGTACGGGTCCAAAAAATATAGGCCCGGCCCGGCCCGGCCCACCCGTTAAACACCTTTAGTTTAATCGATTAATCGATTGGTGTACGGTTTTCAAATTATTAAATTTTGATGTTCGGTGCGATTGACGGTTTTGGTTAGGGGTGTCAATGGATATTTAAAAACCGACTAAACCGACCGAACCGTATCGTACCGAACCGATTTTTAGGTTTCTTTTAATAAAACTGGAGATTTTTATATAAATCTATAACCGTACCGATAATTAGGGTAGATTTTTTATTTTATGAAAATAAACCGAAAAAATACAGAACCGTACCGAATAAATTTATAATATAAAAAATATATTTATATATTAAGTTTAAAAAAAATAAAGCATTAAATTTTTTCTTGGGTCTTAGAATTATAAAATAATTACGAGCCAACAAGTAATAAACTCAAAATCCTAATTCCAAAACCTATTATGCTACTCCTGTGGAAACTAAATTATTTCCAGCATATTGACTAGCAAGATACAAGGTATTGTAGAGATAATGAGTAGCAAATTATAATGTATTGAATATGTTTACTTTCGTATGATTCAGATTTATCCTTTTGAATATTTAATCCTATAGACTTTATTCTTGAGTCTCAGTCTGATTAATGTCTTTCATATTTGCTTAGTTTCTTTTACGTTGTAGTAGAATAGTTAATGAATCTATACTCTAGCCATCTTTCATTATTTCTTAATTTATCACCTTTTAAACTGTAAAAATATCTAGAGAATTTTGTCAAGTCTTATAAAAGTACATATGTTATTGCATTCTACTTCTACTAGTGACTTTAACATAACTTTTTAAAAAAATTACCGAAAATTAACCGAACCGTACCAATACCGAAGAGAAGCCGACATGATTGGGACGGTTTCGAAAAGTCTAATATTGGTTATATATAATAGAATAACCGAAAAATTGGTATGGTATATATTTTATAAAATAACCTTCCGAACCAAACCATCGACACCCCTAGTTTTGGTGCCTCGGTTATTCGGTTAACCGAAAAACCGAACTATTCTATATGGAACATAGTATTTACTAGAGAAATTTTCATAAAACACTATCTTTTAGTGGTAATTAGCTATCTATAGATACCATTTGCTATATTATGGATTGTAGATATGTTTTCTGTTGTTATAAGATGTATTAGCTGTATTTAAGCTACTGTATTCATGAATACAGTAGCAAAAATAGGCGTGAATCAGGGAAGTCCAGCTAATCAGTTGTTGTATTCGAGTGTATTCGACCGTATTCATGGCGTGAACACATGGAATTACAGCTGGACAGATTATTGCATTATACTGTATTCACGGCGTGAAACAGGGGATTACACTGTTTTTAAACGGAAAGTGAATCAATTAACATAATAGACTCCTAATATAACTCAACAAACTCAATTATAACACATAAATTTTGTATTTCCAGTTATAAAAAAGATTCTCAACCGAAAAATACCCCAAAAATATAGCAATCTTCAGAGAAATTATATAATACATCTGAATACATAAATTATATTAATTAAAAAAATATATGAATACTGATCACGCCCAACTCTAGTTCTAAAAAGGATAAGCGGTCGCTGCAAATATAATCCGGTCTATATGTCCGGAGTCGAATCCCACAGAGAACTAAGGTTTAACTACAGTTGTTCAATATCACCAAGAGGACAAGCTCGAATAACTTTTAAGTTATTTAAACTAAAAGCAATAGAAATTTATCAACTAAAGAAACTAAGGGTTGGAGAAAAGATTAGGAGGTCTAGAGATATGATTTCCCCAATTGTTGGAATCTTTCCCGTTTGTCTTCTATACTTTCGCCTAAGTAGTCTCTACTGATCGTGAGTACTTTGGTTGTCGTAATTCTCTCTCGAGCAACTAGCACAATTTACTAGATGTATTCTCTCGAACTACACTAGCTGGCACTAATACACCGCTCACTACGATCGCACCAAGGTTTCGCTATCTCTAATCCCGCCTTTAAACCCTCTGTATTGATCTCTCACATACGTTAGGAGTGATGTTGTTCAACAACTACCTAAATATATACTCTTTCTCGAGCAGTACACACTAAATAGGCACAGTCAATTGATGGCCATTCAATCAACTGAAATAAGCGCGTAGTTGAACAAGTAGATAAACTCAAGGGTTAAATTATATGAAAAACATAACAAGAATTCATCCTCCAAGAGGTTCCATCAAAACTCTAGATAACAAATTAACTATTCATAAAAGTATATGAAAACACAATACTCAAATTCATAACCAACAATAAAAATAGGAAGAAGAAGGGGAAAAACTCGTAGTTGAATCTTCCTCCTTGCTCCTAGCGTGTTCTTGCCTCCAAGGGTGTTGTCTAACCCTAAAGTAGTGTCTCTTTTTTTTTTCCTTGTTCTAAACCCTAAAAACTTATCCCCGCTCCTTTGGACGAACTAAACCTTTTATAGGTTGAGGGGATTGGTCTTGAACTTCCAAAAGTACCCTTCAGATCTGTTTTTCCGTCTGGACTAGCGCGACCGCGCTAAGCCAGCGCTAAGGCCGCGCTAGTTGGGTTATATTCTGTCTCCGTCCGCGTCAGGTCCGTAGTCGCATTTTCAATCGCGTTTTTGACCCTGTTCCGTCTGGAATTTGGAAAAACGTAAAACATGAAAGTTTTAGCCCTTTGAGTTAGCGTTCCAATCATATATTGTGAAGCCCAAATGGAGTTCTGAGCAAAAAGGTATATCCATTTTACTAGACAGTGCGCGATATGCCTACTCGATTCTTCGTTCGCTCTAACTATCATCCGTTGACCCCCAAACACGATCCCGGCTTAATTCCTTGAGCTTTTACTCAGACTTCAAAGCTCCAAATCAGTTGAATTCATTCCATTACATCTACATAGCTCGGAATCACTCCTACAAGGCATAAAACACACAGTTAGCGCAAGACACTAGCGATTAAAGCTCAAACTCAATTAAAGTGCAGTAAATTAGAGTGTAATAAGCGACTAAAATACGTAATTATAGCCTAAGCGAGACAGTGAATACAATGAAATACATAGAGTACAGCGGGATACATTGAAATAGAATGAAAAAAAGACAGTGAATACAATGAAATACATGAAATACAGCGAGATACATTGAATTATAATGAAATAAAAAAGACAATGAATACATGAGTGCTCATCAAATTGATACCATTGTGGAACGACGAACTGCTACAGAGCCTACTATATATTCCTATGAGATAGAAAATGGAAAATAAAGTGAAAAATTGGAAGTCGTTGGATTTGAAACAAGCTAATCTGAATATGATTCTTTGTGGTGCATTACTAATTGAAGCAAAGAGAGAAATTTGAACTGAATAAACAGCAGTTGCAGGTTTATGGAGCCGCTGATCTCAAGAGTTTCGATGATGGTTATTGAAGGAAACCATGAGATTGAGCCTCAAGTAGCAGGCCTCACATTGCAGTCGTACTTGACAAGATTTGATGTTCCTTCAAAGGAATCTGGCTCTAACAGTAACTCGTGTTTTCAGGAATGGGGGAAGAAAATGGCATGTATCAAAGTAGAGAGAGAAAGAAAATAGTGTAACTGAATAGCGTATTTAGTGGCTTAAGGGTAGGAGGTAACCAAAATTAGATATTTTGCTATAAACATTAAAAAGTATCTATAGAATATAATTTTTTAAAATGATATTTATTTAAAATAAATAAGGTGTTAACCTTTGCTATAAAAGGTAAAAATTCCTATTTACTAATATGGGCCGGAACATATGGACTATGGAGGACTTTTGAAAGCCCAATTTGGAGTTTGGACCCAATGGCCTTATTATCAATTATCATTAACAAATAAAATAACAAGTAAATAGTAATTGACTTTAGTTAGTCTTTAATATTATCGAAGACCAACATCCCTAATTTCATCACATTAGATTTTTCATTTTAGGGTTCACTTCACTTCTGACTTCTGAGTTCTGACCGGCAACTACCGCTGTTCATCCGAGTCCGACTGCCGCCACTCTTATTCTCTTCCGAGTTCCAACTTCCGCTGATCTGCCGACCTTCACTGTTACTCCGCTGGCCACTGCTAAGTCTGCTCTTCGCTAATCTCCTGTTTCTTCTTCTTCTTCTTCTTCTTTAGGTAATTTATTTTTCCAGTGTTCAAATAGAAATTACAAGATCTGAGAGTTCTACTTCATTGTATTATTGGTGTTAGAGATTTGAACTTAGTTCCTTAATATAATGTTCTTGATTTTGTATTATGTATAGTAGTTTACATTTTTTTTTGGTAATTGAATGATTTTATTTACCAGTATCAACATGTACAATGTGAAAACTGATGCTGGACAACCCCAGCCTCATATAACAGTTTACATTTTTTTTAATTCAACTTTTTATAGATGGCAGAAGTTAAAAGTGGAGCAAATACATGATTGTGGTAGCCTGTTGTGATGACCCAAAAGGTCATCACTTGTTTTTAAAATGAATTCTACATTTCGAGGCCTTAAAATCCTCTTTTAGCTTCACCTCGATTGTCGTGCACAGTCCGGGCGCGTAGCCGGAAAGTTATTATGTGAAAAATCTGTGAAAATATTGAAAATTTGGCTTAAAATGCATTTAAGTTGACTTCGGTCAACATTTTGGGTAAACGGACCCGGACCCGTGATTTGACGGTCCCGGAGGGTCCGTGGAAAAATATGGTACTTGGGCGTATGCCCGGAGTCGAATTCCGAGGTCCCAAATCCGAGGAATGAATTCTTAAAAGAAATTGTTTTCTGAAAAATATAAAGGTTTCTGAAAGTGAAATGTTATGTGAAATCTGTGGTATTGGGCCCGTATTATGGTTCCGGAGCTCGGTACAGGTTTAATGTGATTTATATGTATTGTCGATAAAGTTTGGTAAGAAACGGGATCCATTTGACGTGATTCGGACCTTAAATGCAAAATTTAATGTTTAAAGAAGTTTTGAGAAATTTCATCGATTTTGAGGTTTAATTCGTTATTTAAGAGGTTATTTTGGCGATTTGATCGCACGGATAAGTTCATATGATGTTTTTGAGTTAGTACGTATGTTTGGTTTGTAGCCCCGAGGGCTCGGGTGAGTTTCGGATGTGTTTCGGAAGGTTTTTGAACTCATAAAAGTTGCAAGTTTTTTAGTTTCTGGTGTTCTGATATTTTCTTCTTCGTGTTTGCGGAAGGACTCTCGCGAATGCGAAGGGTTTGGTCAAGCTGAAGGAAATCTCCTTCTACGCGAACGCGAGACACAGGACACGAACGCGAAGCTTTGGGGGTGTTTCCCTTCGCGAACGCGGTCCTGCTATCGCGAACGCGAAGGCCTTGGGCCTGGGCAAGGGGAAGGGAAGTTTGTGCATCGCGAACGCGGCCACTGGCCCGCGAACGCGAAGGCTCGAGGAGCCAAAGCTCCGTGAACGCGAGCCTGATGTCGCGAACGCGAAGGTCATCAAAGCTGGACTCATCGCGAACGCGACAGGCCTATCGCGAACGCGATGAAGGCCTGTCCAGTGATTTTAAAACAGAAGCAAAACGGGACTTAACCAAAAATATCATAACTTCTTCTTCCAAACTCCAAATTGGGCAATTTTTGAAAGGGGATTTCACCACAAATTCAAAGGTATGTAATCTTAGACTCGTTTTCTTCAATTTCTATTAACACCCATTAGATTTCTAGGCTTAAATCATGTTCTTAAGGCTAGAAAATTAGGGATTTGGGTAGAGTTAGGGCTTTTTGTATATTTGGGATTTAGACCTCGTTTTGGGGTCGAATTTTGGAACAAATTATATATTCGGGCTCGTGGGTGAATGGGTGATCGGGTTTTGGTCCGAACTTCATGGTTTGACCAAGCGGGCCCGGGGTCAACTTTTGGATTTTTGGAAAGAATGATTGGAAAGTTATAATTAAGCATTGGAATTGGATTGTTTGGCGTTTATTGATGTTATTAAGTCGATTATGTCTAGATACGATTGATTTGGAGCCAAATTCGAAAGGGAAAGTGGTGTTTGAGGCTTGAGTTGGCCGTGAAAGTTCGAGGTAAGTGTTCGGTCTAACCTTAGCTTGAGGGATTAGGAGTTGTGTCCTATTTGCTATTTGCTTCTTGTTGAGTACGGCGTATAGGCATGGTGACGATATCTATACGTTGGTGTCGAGCATGACCGTGAGTCTTAAATTGTGGATTATTGTGTTCTTAAATAATACTACGGATGCTTAAATTGATGATTCTCGGTATTGAGCAAGGATTTAGATTGTTCTCGTGGAAATTACTTATGATTGAGAATTGGTATTAGCTGAGGTATTTAGATGTTGGAATTAGATTGGTTATAGATGTTTCTCCCTTGCCGGGATAGTGTAGTTCTTTATTGATCCCTTGACGGGACTCTTGTTATGATTGTTGTTGACTGTATATTTGGATCGAGTTGCGTGCCGCAACATTGTTATATTTGGATCGGGTTGCACGCCGCAACAGTGATATAAATGGATCGGGTTGCGCGCCGCAACATTGTTATATTGGGATCGGGTTGCACGCCGCAACAGTGATATAAATGGATCGGGTTGCACGCCGCAATAATAATATAATGGATCGGGTTGCACGCCACAATAATGATATAAATGGATCGGGTTGCACGCCGTAATAGTGATATATATATATATATGGATCGGGTTGCACGTCGTAACAATGATATAAATGGATCGGGTTGCACGCCGCAACAGTGATATATATATATAGATCGGATTGCACGCCGCAACAATGATACAGTTGGATCGGGTTGCACGCCGCAACAGTGATAAATGATAGGGATCAGGTTGCGCGCAGCAACAGTGTTATTACTGACTGATATAGATCTTAAACTGTTCTCTTATATTTCTCTTAAGTTATTGTTGGACTTGATATTTCCCCCGCAGCATGTATCCCCTCCCATCTTTATTTGTTTATTTCTTATTTTATTTTTCCGCTGTATATTATATAACTGCACAGGTTTATCTGGGGTCTGGTCCTAGCCTCGTTACTACCTCGTCGGGGTTAGGCCAGACACTTACCAGCACGTGGGGTCGGTTGTGCTGATGCTACACTCTGCACTATGTGCAGATCCCGGAGCAGCTTTTGGACAGTAGCACTTGGGGAGGCTGTCTTCAGTCCAGATAGAGATCCCGAGGTAGTCCTACAGGCGTCCGCAGGCCCGGTGTTCTCTTCTATCTTATTATGTGATCTGTTTTCACTTGTTTCCGAGACAGACAGTATTTCCTTTTCAGACCCTTGTATGTAGTACTCATAGACAGTCCATGATATTGTGACACCAGATTCCGGGTAGAGGAGTATATTGGCATTGTAGTATTGGCTTTGGTTATTTTTATCTATTTAAGTCTTCCGCTTGTTCTGTTTATCGTTAATATTTAAATGTTGAATACTTGTTAATTCAGATTGTTAAAAAGGTTTAAAATGAAAGAGTTAGTGATTTCTATATTTCGCGGCTTGCCTAGCTTCTATGAGTAGGCGCCATCACGACTCCCGAGGGTGGGAAATCCGGGTCGTGACAAGTTGGTATCAGAGCTCTAGGTTACATAGGTCTCACAATTCACGGACAAGCTTAGTAGAGTCTGAGGGATCGGTACGGAGATGTCTGTATTTATCCCAGAGGCTACAGAGTTAGGAAAAACTTCACACCTATTCATTCCTTATCGTGCGATATTGATTCAGCTCAAAACATGTATCTTATGTCCCTTTACATCCACTCGTGTGTAATATTACGCTCTCGGTGTCCGCTATGCGCCAATGGTTCGTGATGCTGCAGACATGCTACGAGGGAGTCAGGGATGCTCAGACATTTTCTCGATGTGTTGTCCAGACTGGAGATACAGAGGTATTGAGAGACTATTCAGTTGTTTATATGGAGGCGCAATAGAAGCGTGGTGGGTGTTGATTGAGGATAGTTGGCGGTATTGGAGTACCTTGTGATTTGTGTTGTACAAGCTGTGAAGATTAGCTCTGCGGATCATCGGACGTTGTTTTCTATGGCCTTGCGCCAAGTGGAGGAGTCCCTCAGCGGTATTCAGATTGCATAGTCAGACTTGCGTCAGTTTCGACCTGAGGTATATGTATGTGTGGTGTTGGTAGGTTCCCGGAATTTGTATATGACTAAGGTCTGAGATCTTGCACGGGACGATGTTGGGACTTTGATTGAGATTATTGCATATCGACTATCTGAAGAAATGGGTCAGCTCTGTGGTGTTGGGTGTCTACTAGGGGCGTAAGGAATATGTGGTACATTGTGGCCTTCTCCTGAATAGGCATCATAAATTAATGGGGTGTTGACATTGTTGGCTATCACATGTGAAGAGTGTGCATTTTGGAAAGGACCTTGAGGTTTGGTTTGTGGGTGCGTGGCTGGTAGCATAGTGATTACTGGGTTTGAGGCCTTCGAGGTTCATATTTTGTTACGCGGCCAAAAACTCCATATGAGTGCTTCAGCAGAATAATATGGTGTAAGTGTTATATCAGCCATTTGATTTGCGTAGTGGAGTTTGAGTACGGAAGTTTTGGTATTCTTGAGGTTTTGGGCTAGATGCCCTCATATGTGGACCATTTCCTACTGGCGGATTGTGAAGAAACGTTGCGGATGAGGTAATTAATAGCATGCATGATTGATAGGTCGCTGTGGTTTTTTTTAAAGGATATTTATCTATTTGGAAATAATCAAGATTTGGATTTGGGGGCTATTTGAAAGCTCCATAAGAATATGTATCTGGTATCAGATCAAGTTTGAGCGCTCCTGTGAGATTGTCATTATGATTATGTTACCGAGCAGAATGGATATTGTTTGTGCCCCTAGCCTATGTTATGTGCTACTCTTTTATGCGGTGTTAGGCGGTGAGGTTGTATGATTATTCCCCACGCATGTTGTAATTCTGTTCAGGCCTTATGGCGATGTGGGCAAGGTAGCCCCCGTGATGTTGATTTGTTCATTGCACCTTAGTTGTGCTTGTTTCTTTCATGTTCTAGCACTTTCAATTATTTTCCCACAGTTTTATTTGTGCACTCTATTGTACTTGATACCAGTATTCATATGTTCAGTTAGCCCAAGCATTTTGGCTTGATGAGTATTTGGGAGCGAGCTGCACGCTGATAACTAGGGATTTTGTAGTGTTTTATGCTCCTTCTTGCTTACGCTTTGGTTATAAATTGTTACAAAATAATCCCAAAAGGCTCATAAGTTGTGCTTGATTGCAGGTTTGATCGACAAAGTGACGAAATGTCAAGGATTGGCTCAAAAGGAGTGAAACCTACTCAAGTATCAAAGACCAAGTAAAATGAGGGCAAACAAGCCTAGTGCGGACCGCACAAAGTTGAATGCGGCCGCACTAGATGGTTCAGAGAGTTGGCAAAACCATGCTTCAGGCGACACAGTCGCGGTACACACAGCTCGGTCCGCGGTGAAGGCTCCGCGGCCGCACTACCTTTTTGTGCGGTCCGCGGACCAGAGATTCAGAGAGATGGAATTATGCCAAGTCCAAGCCATGCGGTCCGCGGTCATGATTGTGCGGACCGCGCCAGCTGCCTCCGCGGCCGCGGTCCATTCTACGGGCCCGCGGAGGCCAAGTTCAGAGAGCTCAAAATTGAAGTCAAAGAGCCTAGCGCGGCCGCGGTCCATTTCATGCGGCCCGCGCTGACCTCAAAGGGGTATTTTTGTCCAGTTTTTCTAGCCTAGTATAAATAGGACATTTTACCATTTTTAGGCCATCGGTTATTTCCAGATTTTGAGATGCGCTCGTGAGACTCATTTTGTAGCCATTTTTGGCATCTTAGCTTCAAATTAACGATAGATTCTTGTACTTTAATTTAGTATTTAATTAATATGTCTTGTTCTTCATCTATTTCTTTATTTTCTCCTTCAAGCATGAGTAGCTAAACCCATTAGCTAGGGTTGTGGCTCAACCCTAGTGTGGGTAATTGATGGGTGTTGCCATCTAGGGTTAGATTGACTATGGGTGTTTGCTATTTGGGTTGATTTTACGTTTTAATCTATAAATTGGTGGTTGCAAACACTGATTTGTGCTTTGTGGATTTGACTCTTCTTGAGAAAGAGAGTCTAAGTCTCCAAAATTGACCCAACAAGGAATTGGATGGACTCATGAGAAATGATAGTCCCAATTAACGGGTTAAACCTCGAGAGAGTAATCACCCTACTTGAACCCTAGTTGCTTCATCTAATTTGCCTACCCATTTGGTCTCGAGAGAGTCAAGTGGGCAAAATCACTCTCTCTACCGAGAGGTGTGAGAGTGGATAAAATTGTGTAACGGTTATAGCATAAGCCCCAATTATGTCAATCGAACCTTAGTAACATCTACCCGCCAATTAGCCACCTAGGTGAAGTCATGACCCTAGTGCCCTTCTTCCCATTAGATACAACTTTACCAATCATTTCGTAGCATAATCTAGTTTCAATTAGTAGTTTGATAATAGTATTTTATAATTGAAAAATCCAAAAATGTTGGAAGTGATATTTAGAACAATTACACGACTCTAGTGTAGATAGATACCCAGTTCCAATTTCTAGCTCTCTGAGGAATTCGATCCCGGCCCTCATATCGGGTAAAAGCTATTGCGACCCTCTCTTCCTACTTTATAGTAGTGTGGAGTTTGCAGCGATCATTTTTGGCGCCATTGTCGGGGAGCTAACGGTTTTGGCTATCTATTTAGTTAGTTTTGTGTGTTGTTCTTCTTTCCTTCTTTGTTATTAATTTGTTTGTGTGATTACTACAGGTACTAAAATGGCTTTAAATGCAAATGACCCTCTTGGAAATGTGCTTGCGGGGGAGGAGGTTGAGGTTATTGGTGACGATGAGGTGCCTCTTGTACCTCCCGGACGTGGACGTGGCCGCCAGGCCAATGCTAATGACAATGTTCCAGACCCTCCTCCGCCACCTCCAAGAGCGGTTCCTCGGGTGCTACCAAATCAAGGATATGCGAGTGCGATTGTCCCTCCCAGAATCCGGGCGGGCAATTTTCAGATAACTAATGTGATGCTGACCCTACTTGAGCAGCGTGGGTATTTCACGGGTGCTGCGGATCAAAATGCCTACAAACATCTAAAAGGGTTCGTGGATACATGTAGGGGTAGCAAGCAGATGAATGTGTCCGAAGACGCTCTTAGGTTGAGACTTTTCCCGTTCTCACTTCGGGGAAAGGCATTAGATTGGCTAGAGAGACTCCCCAATCATTCCATCACAACTTGGGATGAGTTGGCGGATAAATTTATTGCTAAATTCTTCTCACCCGGGCACATGGCGGCACTTCGAGATGAGATATTGGCTTTCAAACAAGAACCCACGGAACCTTTGCATGAGATTTGGGAGCGGTTTAGAACAATGGTGAAAGAATGCCCAAACAATGATATGACGGAGGCGATGATCCAACAAACCTTCTATCGGGGCATCAATACAACAAAT
>NW_017673017.1:0-4435 GCF_001879085.1 Nicotiana attenuata
TTCTTGCAAAATAAATGCAAAGTAGGAGCATGATATTTTTGGCAATTTCAATTTTATTGATAGCAAACTTGTCTATTACAAAGACTCAAAACAACTAACAGACTCTAAGAACTACAAACTCCATCATCCCTATTCTAATTCAAACAAAAATACAGACTCAATCCACTGACTCTGGTAAAAAGAAATACAAACCCAAATGACCTAACTCCAAAGAGAAATACAGACTTGGAAGACAAAATTTTTTTTTTAGTAGAAGAAAGAGTGCAGACTCAAAGACAATTATGAATACATTAAAGCTCCTGGTGCCCGCGGGACATCATTCGGTCTCGCCGCGGGCCTATATGCAAGTTCCCCTTGAAGTCTGTCTAGGTCGTTCATTATCTGCTTCACAAATGTCATCACTGATGCCAGGAAGGTGGTACGGGTCATGTTCTCGCACATTTGACATTTCCTAGTGATGGAATGAGCAACGGTTAAGATTCTCTCTCGGATTCTTCCTTTCTCTTGAAGCAACCGCCCTATCTGTTGGACCCTAGCCTCCAAAGTCCGCTCAGCCACCTGGCTTTGTTCCCGGAGTTGTTGCAAGTCCATTTCTAACTGTGTCAATGCCATGTAACAATGTTTTCTTTCGACTTTGAATTCTTTTGCCTTGATCATACGGTTTTCTGTGGCAATAACCTTTTTCTTTAATCCTGTGACCTCATTGTCCTATTCTTCTTTTAACTGTTTAACCATGCGGGCCCGTTCTTCTGCATTTTTAGCCAATTGTTTCCGGACCCCAGCTAATTCCTTTTCTGCCTTATCGCGGTCAAAACTGTAGTCGTTCACCTTTTGCCTTAGATTTGCTATAAGCTTTGCATCTTTGGTACTTCTGACAGGATTATCGGCCTCTAACTTCATTGTCTGGATTTGGGCTCACAAGGCTTCATTCTCTTTGGCCAAGTGTTTTTTTCTCACCTTCATCAGCCGCGGCTTGCAAGCTATTCTCAAATCGGAGGTCCTGGACCTATTTTTCCAATGCTCCTATGCGGGCCCTATACTCATTTTCTTTAGTTAACCAATCCCACTGTTCTCGGGCCGATTCAGCAAATTCCTGGATGTGAGGTCGTTTGGCCGGTCTTCCGAATGCAACGTCCCTTCTATACCAAGCCTGATAATCAGGCGACACTTCTCCTTTGGCTCGATCTCGAACACAAGTGTTTGCCATTAAATATTGACATTCGCTCCAGACTTGGCGGACCATTGCTTCAGGAAACTGGCCATCAGGGCCAATCTCAACCACTTGCAAACTAAGATCATCATCCTTGGGTACTATCTGGCATCTCCCCAGCTGCCTCAACACTCGATACGGTGCGTAAGGCTGAATGCTTCTAAGCCCCATCAGAAGGAAATGTGGTCGGGCTGCCGGCATGTATACGATTTCATCAACGGGTAACCATCCCAGTGTCCACTCTATTTGGCTAGCAGTGAGGGACCGAAAATATGTTGTCCAACTCGTGACTCCTTCTGGCAATTCAGTCCCTTTAATCCTCGTGTAAAACTCTTCTATGCATGTTTTTTCTGGAGACCCGTAGCTCAAAAACTGAGGGCGATGACACAGATGCTCGATCATCCACATTTGTAACAATAGACTGCACCCTTCGAAGAAAGCTTCCCCAGCCTTGCAAGCTGTAAGAGCGCGGAAGATGTCGGCCAATATCATAGGTGCAAGTGTACTTTTGGCTTGAGTAATTAACGTGCTGACGACCCCAGCTATTTTTATGTCAATGTTCCCATCCTTCCTTGGAAATACTAAAAACCCCAGGAAAGCTACCATAAAGGCGAAACGTCGATGCTTCTCCCACTTTTGGCGGTTTCCTTTGCTACATATCTTACTTTCTGGGTTGTTGAACCCCCCGATATGGCCATATCGATGATATATGAAGCTCAGAGTACAAAAGCCATTTGCCAGATCTGTGTTATGGACGGTTCTGACTATCTTTAAAGAATCTAGAAATCTGTGCACGGCTACAACTCTGGGGGCAACCAAGTATTTGTGCCTCAACGGAACTTCATCCTTTCCAATGTAGCCAGCTATTTCTTCTAATGTCGGGGTAAGCTCAAAGTCTGAAAAATGGAACACATTATGTGCTGGATCCCAACATGTAACCAGTGCTTTAATAATATCTCCCCGAGGCACAATATCGAGCAAACCGGTAAGCCCTTTCAAATGTTTCTTGACTGCATCTTGCCCTTCTCCGCCTAAATCGTTCCACCACAGACGTAACTCCAAAGGGATTTTATGCATGATTGAAAATAATTCATTTTGCGTCGTGCTCATCCTGCACATTTATTAAGGTGATTTTAATCACTTATTCTGACCTAAAAGAGAAAAATGACACGATCTCTGTTCAATTTTCCAATTTAAACAAACAGCCGGTATTGCGGATACGGCCTTTCAGCACTTCATAAAGAAGATTTTAAGGCTGTGCCTGCCAACCGTTAAAAAATGACTCAGGGTGGCTGTTCTTGCAAAAACAGCCTTCCGGCGCCCTTTTGGGGACATTCGGCTAATTTTAAACAAGAATGGCGGCACCCGACTTATTTATGATGAAACTAAAAATTTTGGCATTTTTTGGCTATTTCTGAAAAGGGGAGGTTGGACCCGATGAGGGTTGCCCACGTATCTCACATCCGGTGAGAATCAAACCAGCTTAGTTCGGGCAAATAAATCTAACTATTTTTGAGAACAAGAAATTTTTTTTTTATTGGCAAATACACTATTTCTGAAAGCAAGATTCTTTTTATATTTTCTTTTCAGTGGCAAATAAAATAAACTAATTTGAAAATAAAACTCTTTTTGTTTTTCTTTTCCATCAGCAAACTTAAAAAAGAACTTTTCTTCTTCTTTTTTTTTCATTTTCTCAAAATTTCGACACTACTTGGACATTGGTTTTTTTCTAATATGGGTAATTAACTCTCTTATACTGTTATTTTCTCTTTTTTTTTTTGTTTTTCCACTTTTTCCCAAATATTCAAAGCCGGTCAGCATGCGGGTCCCAAACAGATAAATGCACAAATAGGATGCATCAGGATGGTCCATTATTCCGGGTACACCTGTCCTAGACGGACCCAACCCCTGTGTTGAGCCCCCTAAGTCAAAATGCATGTGATGCAGATAAGCGTTCCTACTAGGGATCCGGCATGGGGTCAAGTTATTCTATGTTCAAAACCTGGGTATATGTTCTAGACTGTGTACCCGAGCAGACAACTCGAGCCGAGGAGGGGGCTACATACCGGGAACCAAAAGGCCATCCGGCTTAGTAACTTGTCCTGCCTCTTTCTTATTTCAAGGTATTGACACTAACAGAATAGGGAGTCTCAACCAGTAAGCACATCCCCGGAGGTGAGGAGAGAAGGGTTTCGGCACAGTTTATATACAGTTCAGATAATATCAAAGCGGTAAAAAACAACATTTTGCACATTTAGCATGAAACATGTAGGAAAATCAGATAAAGCCAAATACAACAATTATTCTAAGCTCGAATTCCGAACCCTGAACCAAAGTTTTGGGTTCTTTTCCCCAGCAGAGTCGCCAGAGCTGTCACACCTCCTTTTCCGCGACACCCGTGAGGGTGTATGATAATAAGGGAGTTATTTCCAACTTGAAGTGACAATCGAAACGGGATTTATTTAAAAGATTCAGAGTCGCCACTTGGGAGATTAATGGTGTCCCAAGTCACCGATTGGATCCCGATCCGAGGAAATTATGACTCTGTTAACAGTCCGCGAACCAGAACTCCGAGTAAGGAATTCTGTTAACCCGGGAGAAGGTGTTAGGCATTCCCGGATTCCGTGGTTCTAGCACGGTCGCTCAACTGTCATATTTGGCTTATTTATTTGATTCTAGTACATGTTTTAACCTATGTGCTTTTTGACTTTGAACCGCTTTTATTTATTATTTTAAAGAGAATTGTAACGTTGTGAAAACGTGTCTCGAACCGCGTCACATAAATGCACCCGCGGTTTTTGATACATTTCGACTTCGTTGAGATTTGGATTTGGGTCACATAAATGTGCACCCGCATTAAGGAAGGTAATATTATCAAAATACGCGCCTAAAGCAACTATGCTTTTATTATCTTTGGGGAGAACCGTGAAATCCGCTAAACGGTTCACCCGAATTCTAAGTGTTTTATAACATCTATTGAGGGCCCCGTAATTTTGCATTTTTATTAGCGAGGCTCATCTCACTTTATTATTTAAAAGGCAAACCTAAAGTAACTACGATCTTCCATTCCAGTTGTCCCCAATGAAAGAGTCCTAATGAATTTATTGCTGGATTAGAGCCCACCGGAAGGAAAATTGCGTTCAGGTCTACCTCAAAAGAATGGCCCGTCACAACGCCTTGGCCTAGGTGCAAATGTACATGGGCGCACGACCTGAACCTGGGCCG
>NW_017673017.1:5718-11604 GCF_001879085.1 Nicotiana attenuata
TAAAGAAGATTTCAGATCCAGTGTTCATCTGAAATTCAATTCCGTTTTCCGGAATATAAACTATTTGAGGGGGAATTTTTGGGGCTTCCAAAACTTGTGAATCAAGGCAAATGAAATGCTACTTATATGGTGAACTTAGGGTCCAATTTCAGATTTTCCCTTTACCCATTAGTCCCTATTTTAATTCTATTTTTATCCTTTATTTTCTGACTGTCACACAAGTAACTACCCTAAGTTTACTGAAATCTGCACTATAGTCCATCCTAGAGGTTCTATGCCATTAAAACAATTCCTATCTACCCTTACTTTACTTCAACAATTACCAAATCTGATTAAACCCGTTTTTCATGCCTAAACTACCCTTAGCATCCCTGAAATACTAACCGTACTGACCAAACTAGAATTAACTGACCCAGCCCCTTAACCTTAGTAGTAACCATGGTTAATTACCCAAAAGAAAAGAGGAATTCAGCTAAAACCAAACAAACCCTACAGTTGAACTAACTACTCAACCAATTGATCAGAACATGGAACTTCTAACTAAATTGTTAATCCAAACTAAGTTAATTCACTAAACAAGTCAACAATTCAAACTAAATTGAACTGGGGTCGAATCATCAATGGCAAACATGAATTACTCACTCGACAACGATATTCAAACCAGCAGAAAATCAAAGCAAAAATTGAACCAAAAACTAAAGACTAAAACCAGAATCAATTATCATTAAGAAGAATTAATTAAATGAAAGAAAAACCTACCGACTTACTCCAAAATTAAACCTACACCCTAGCACACTGACTAACAACAAAGAACTATGATGACAAAACTTAAACGAACAAATTCGTGTTGTATATTATTAGAACTCAGACGAAATGAACAAAATAGAAACAGATAAGGATTACTGACTCCAAAAAACTCGAATCGATTATTCATGAAGCAAAACAATAATGAGAGCGAAATTAAATCAGATAACTAAACAAAAACCTAAAAGAATTTAAGAAACTCACTGGTTTTAATTTCTAAAGTCCTGCCACTTCTCAGATTCAAAATTCGAACATCTCCGGTGAGATTTGAATGCGACTGACGATGGATTCAACATGAGGGAAGTGAGGGGATCACATGGCATCAATTTGGCGAGGTTTGAGGAATTTAGGGTTTTGGCCGGAACTTTGATCGGAGATTCGAGGAGTTCGGCGGGGATTAGAGGGACGGGGTTTGGGGTTTGGAAAGAGGAGAACAAGGCGGTTCAGGGGTGTTAGTTTGGACGAGTTTGGAAGTGACGCCGCCGTAGGCGGCGGAGGCGGCGTCCACAGATTTGAAGATTCGAAGAGATCGACTATGATTCGAAGAAAAAGGCTTGGGGATTTAGAAAGAAGAGGGTGAGAGGATGGTGCGGTGTAAATTTGGGACCGTTTGGAGACCGGCCGCCGCCGTGAGGCGATTTCCGGCGGCGGTCCAAGGCGGTGAACGGTGGCGTTATGCCGGCGATATCAGGGGTGGTCTGAGATGAGGAATGAGGGGTAGGGGGGGTAGATTCCGACATCTTTATACACTTAAACATCGTTAGTTCCGGACCGTTGGATTGATGAGATCCAACGGTCCTAATTCAAAGACCATAAAACGACGTCGTTTCAATTAGAAGGGGTCTGGACCGGGTTTGTTGCGTTTAGGCCTGGTCCAGGGGTGTATTCTTTTGGGCTAAGACTGAATCAATTAAAAATGGCCCAGTTCCGGATCCTTCAAGACAAGCCCTTTTTTTTTTTTTTTTTGTTTTAATAGCCCTTTTTTCATTTTTATTCTCTCTTTATTCAATTTGTTTTTGTTTTCATTTTTGTATTTTATATATTTATTTGTATTTTATTAGAATGCAGAATTAAAATAGAGACCTAATTTATTTCCAAAATGAAGCTAATTAATTCCTATTTAAAGTAAACTCAAGACAAATTCAACAACTAACAATTAAAAGATGCAAAAATGGACTATTTTTGTTATTTTCTTTAAATTTTGTTCTAAAAACAACTTAACCACTAAATAATCCTTAAATATGAAGTTAGATCCTAAATGCAAATGTCATGCATATTTTTTATATTTTTCAAATGAAATAAAATGCACAAATAAAAATGCAAACAATTAACAGAAAATAACACAAAACTCACAAAAGTGTAAAATAATGAAAGAAAAAATTATTTTGTTTGAATTTTTTGGGAATAATTCATATATAGGGCAAAAATCACGTACTCACAGGTATCATTAATTATTAATTAAGTTAAGGAAAAAAAAACCAAATAACAAAAGAAAAATGGGAGGGACATTACTAATCCCATAAAGGGCTATTGGAAAAAAAAAGGCTTAAGGCCTAAAAAGCCTAACCTTGGACGTAAAGGACATCCAAAGAAAGAAAGCAGCAGGAGAAAAAATTGCACAGGGAACAGAACGTTGTTCTGTTACGCAGCAAACGCAGGCAACAAAAAAGAAAATCGTAGGGTTCTTTACAAACCACTAATTCTTGAATGCAGGTATATAAAATTCCCTATTGTTAATTATCCTACAGTGGTAATAGTAAGAATTGAATAGTTAGTTCCCTTCTTTCTCTGTATCAATAGTAAATTTCATGTTTAGGTATGAAACTTTGAAATTAATTAAAAGGCACCGGTTGTTGTAGAACCAATTGTTTGACGGGCATAAATTGGACTGGGGCCTATGTATTGGCCCAAGGAGTTTTGAGGTGAGTTGATATAACCCTTTACTAANTTTTATTAGAATTCAGAATTAAAATAGAAGTACCTAATTTAATTTCCAAAAATGAAAGCTAAATTAATTCCTAATTTAAAGTAAACTCAAAGACAAAATTCAACAACTAACAATTAAAGATGCAAAAATGGACTATTTTGTTATTTCTTTAAATTTGTTCTAAAAACAACTTAACCACTAAATAATCCTTAAATATGAAGTTAGATCCTAAATGCAAATGTCATGCATACTTTTTAT
Organism: Nicotiana attenuata; assembly: GCF_001879085.1. Classification (NCBI taxonomy): domain Eukaryota; kingdom Viridiplantae; phylum Streptophyta; class Magnoliopsida; order Solanales; family Solanaceae; genus Nicotiana; species Nicotiana attenuata. The sequence goes on from NW_017673017.1 coordinate 8,708, forward strand.
ATTTTTCATATGAAATAAAATGCACAAATAAAAATGCAAACAATTAACAGAAAATAACACAAAACTCACAAAAGTGTAAAATAATGAAAGAAAAAATTATTTTGTTTGAATTTTTTGGGAATAATTCATATATAGGGCAAAAATCACGTGCTCACAGCTGCCCCTCTTTGCTCGGGAACACACAGAGTTCTTGGGCAAAGATAAGTGAGCAAATACGAGCGATTTTTGCCCGTTTGAATATTCCGTGTGAAGCATTTTTGAAAGAGTTGACCGCACCCTGCTTCGGAGGTTGCCTACATATCCTTGGCTAAAAAGGAATCAGGTCAGTGTAGTTCAGGAAGGTCTGATAGTTGGGACTACCAGGGACTGTGATTTCACTGCTGTTGCTGGTGCTACTGCTCGCTGACCTCCTTATTACACCATGTTGAAATAAAAAGAAGCTAGCCTAAGCTATGATCTATGAATTACAAAAGGGTCCTATCTATGTCTTCTAACTTGCTCTTGTGTTGCCTTGAACTTGTATTCTTCCACTGGAATTCTTGCGTTGTTGCCTTGCATTGTGATTGGAGATGTGTCGCCATTCCTCCGAGTGATGCTTGACCGTTGTCATCTGAGATGTATTCCCTACTCTCCAGGCAGGCTCCTGATTGCTGATCTTGAAAAGTATTCCCTTATTCTCCAGGTGGGCTCCTGACTGCAACAAAATAAACAACAAAGAAAGTTTCTGCCCCAGTTTGGTAATTGGGTACAGCATGTTATCAAATATTAAAAATTAAAAGCTAAAATTGAATTGCACTTCCCTTGTTCTCCAGGTGGGCGCCTGACTGCTGAAGCTTGAAAAGTGTTCCCTTGTTCTCCAGGTGGGCGCCTGACTGCAACTAAACAAACAAAGAAAATATTCTGCCCCAGTTTGGTAACTGGGTACAGCATGTTATCAAATATTAAAAATTAAAAGCTAAAATTGAATTGCACTTCCCTTGTTCTCCAGGTGGGCGCCTGACTGCTGAAGCTTGAAAATTATTCCCTTGTTCTCCAGGTGGGCGCCTGACTGCAACAGAACAATCAAAGAAAATATTCTGCCCCAGTTTGCACTAGGAAAATTTGGGAGTTGTTAGCTAAATATAGATCACCTAAGCTATTGATGCAATGATAAGAGTAAAACCAAAGACTTAATTGGAATGCACGATCCTGTGAGTAAAACCAAGGACATTTGACTAGCAAATTCATCAGACTAGGCCTTCTATCTTAGGAGAAAGATTCCTCAGACTAAGATTTTGATCCTAGGAGAAAGCCCACTAGACTAGGTTTTCAATCTTAGGAGAACAATTCATCAGACTAAGATTTCCTATCTTAGGAGAAAGATTCATTAGACTAAGATGTGATCCTAGGAGAAAATTCATCAGACTAGGTTCATTTTGTTAACTTAGGAGAAAGGTTCATCAGACTAAGATGTTGACTCTAGGAGAAGATTCATCAGACTAGGTCCACTTGTGTTATCTTAGGAGAAAAATTCGTCAGACTAAGATTTAGATCCTAGGAGAAGATTCATCAGACTAGGCCCACTTTTGTTATCTTAGGAGAAAGATTCATCAGACTAAGATGTGATCCTAGGAGAAAATTCATCAGACTAGGTCTCTTGTTATCTTAGGAGAAAAATTCATCAGACTAAGATTTTGACTCTATAAAACTCCATCAGACTAAGCCTTTTATCCTAGGAGGAAACATTGTGAAAAGTAATGGCAAAGGTCAATGATTTGAGAAACTTCCCTTTTGTCGGTTCTCCTCTTGTTCCTTTTCTTTTCTTTCCTCTCTTGTTCCCTTACTGTTGAACCAACTTTCTTGCACTGCTTTGTTCCTGTTTCCAAACAACGAAAACTTGTGAGTTTAAAATGTGGTGGTTGGTTTGTGGCCTTGAACTTCGAAGGTGGCCCATCATCCTCCATTTGTTGCATTGCATGAACGGTCCTCTCCCCAATCCTCATGTCTCATAGGAATCCTGCAGCATGTCTATTGTCCCTGCTTGTGTATATGATGTTCTTTCTTGACCATTGGCTTTAGCCTTGAGTTCATTGTTCTTTCACTTGTCACGATAACTGATTCCCCCTCGAAGATCTTGCTTGTTTATTGACTAACCACTTTCTTTGCTACCCTTGATACGGAGACTACCTCTGATCTGTTCACCAAAACACCCTCCGTCTGTTGCGTGATTCCTAAATTGATATGTGCGAAACCTTTGTGTTTCACATGGACTCCCAAGCATATTGATTGTTACCAACTCAGCGCACATGTTGTTCTTTCCTGATTTAAATCAACGGCTTTGGCCTCAAGATCTATTGTTCCTTCACTCGCCCTGATAACTTTGATTTCCACTTGAAGACCCTGCTTGTCACTGTTGAACCACCTTTTGTCAATCTTACCACAGAAAATATCTCTGAGCTGTTCACCCAACCCTTCATCTGTTGCATTGTTCATGAATTAACATATACCGAGCCTTTGTGTAATTGATGCTAAACTTTGTGTTATACCAGCCCTTCATCTGTTGCATTGTTCCTAAATCAGACCCTTGTATTTCGCACGAATCCCAAAGCATGTTGACTGTGGCCAACTCAGTGTGCCTGCGGTTTTCTCCTGGCTTGACGCCTTTATGTGCACACCAGGTGCCGTGTTGTTTTAATTGGAAAGCTTGGTGGCAGATTTTGATGTCATTTCTCACTTGTTTTGCACAACCGACCTAAGACGAAGGAGTAAAACAAAGTGGGAGGATTGGAGTAAAGGGTAATGGAGAGAGACGATTCCTAACAAGAAACCTACAGAGTAACAATCCATCAGATGTGGATACCGACTCTAACGACCTTGACATGCACCTGCAGCCTACTCTGTTTAGCAAATCTGATGTT
>NW_017673017.1:12660-80136 GCF_001879085.1 Nicotiana attenuata
TTCCAGGCAGTTAAAGAATCATGAAAAGAACTACCCCACACACGACTTGGAGCTTGCAGCAGTGGTGTTTGCAGTTAAAAATATGGCGACACTACCTTTATGGCGAGCATTCTGAAGTGTTTACAGATCACAAAAGCCTCCAATACATTTTCAATCAGAAAGAACTAAATTTGAGACAGAGAAGGTGGCTCGAGCTATTGAAAGATTATGACATCAATATCCTTTATCACCCGGGCAAAGCTAATGTGGTAGCAGATGCACTTAGTAGGAAGTCAATGGGTGTCTTGGCCCATCTTGCAGTACCAAGGCGAACTTTGGGTCGAGAAATTCAAAAACTAGCAAATGATGGAATTAGATTGGATGAGACCAAAGAAGGGGGTATAACTGCTTATGCCTTAGCGCAATCCTCCCTTGTTGCACATGTTAAGGCTAAGCAAGACGAAGATCTGTACTTAGTGAAGTTAAAAGAAGGAGTCAGAAACAAAGAAATCACTGCTTTCACTCTAGGAAGTGACGGAGTTTTGAAGTTGAATGATCGGTTATGTGTGCCAGATGTAGATGGTCTTAGGAAGGCCATAATGGAGGAAGCTCACAGTTCGAGGTACTCTATCCACCTAGGTGCTACCAAAATGTATCTAGATTTGAAAGAGTTGTATTGTGGAAAGGCATGAAGAAACAAGTAGCAGATCATGTGGCTAAATGTTTAAATTACCAGCAAGTCAAAGCCGAGCATCAGAGGCTTGGTGGCCTAGCTCAAGGCATAGAGATACCACAGTGGAAGTGGGAGATGATTAATATGGATTTTGTAGTAGGTCTACCTCGCACATACCATAAACATGATTCAATTTGGGTTATTGTAGACCGACTGACAGAGTCCGCGCATTTCCTACGAGTAAAGATGACAGATTCCGCAGAGCAGTATGCGCAGTTGTACATCAAAAAAATAGTCTGATTGCATGGTACTCCAGTTTCAATCATATCTGACAGAGGCCCTCAGTTCACGGCGTATTTTTGGCAGGAATTTCAGAAAAGATTAGGTACCAAGGTCAATTTAAGCACCGCTTTTCATCCACAGACCGATGCCCAGGCAGAAAGGACCATTCAGACTCTCGAAGATATGCTGCGTGCGTGTGTTATAGATTTTGGAGGTAATTGGGATGATCACTTGCCACTTATAGAATTTTCTTACAATAACAGCTATCAGGCCAGCACTGGTATGGCTCCTTATGAAGCGTTGTATGGGCGGAGATGTAGGTCTCCAGCGGGTTGGTTTGAACTAGCAGAGGTGCCGTTGATTGGTCCAGAGTTTGTTTTTGAGGCCTTGGAGATAGTTCAACTAATTAGAGAAAGACTTAAAGCGGCTCAGAGTCGTCAAAAGTCTTATTCTAACAAGAGACATCGTGAGTTAGAGTTCATGGTTGGTGATAAGGTGTTTTTGAAGGTTTCACCAATGAAAGGAGTTATGAGGTTTGGTAAGAAAGGAAAACTTAGCCCTAGATTTATCGGACCTTATGAAATTTTAGAAAAGAAAAGAAATGTGGCTTATAAGCTAGCGCTACCCGTTGAGTTGTCCTCTGTTCATCCTGTCATTCATGTGTCTATGCTTAGAAAGTATATTCATGATGAGTCGCATATAATACCTGTCGATACCACAGAAATTAAAGAAGGCTTGACTTATGAAGAGGTACCTATAGAAATTCTCGATAGGCAAGTAAGAAAGTTGAGAACAAAAGATTTAGCATCGGTAAAAGTTTTGTGGAGTAATCATGATTCAAAAGAGGCTACGTGGGAGGTCGAGGAAGATATGAGAAAGAAATATCCATATTTATTTGAGGAAAAAGGTATGTGAACCTTAGTTTGGTTTGACATTTATACTTTATTTATTAAATACAAGTTATCAAGTGTTTCTGTCCTTCCTAGATTATACTTAGTTGATGTAGTAATTTAGTTTATGCCGTAGTATATTTAATTCATTGAAGTAATTTACTTTTGCTAAAGTGTTGTGCTTTAGATTCTTGTTAGTTTTTGTGGTACCTCTTTGCCGAAGTATGAGTAATTAATTTATGAGCTGTGTATGGTGCCTATGAATGGCCTGTTATGGTGTATCTGGTTGTTGTTGGTGTAGTTGTAGTATTTGTGACAGGGATATTTTTTTGGACAGTCCAATTTACAAGGGAAACTCTGCCGAAGTTTTTGAAAATTTAGGGAGTTAGCCAAAATTTTGAGTCCCTTGGAAAAGTGAGTAGTGCTAAGAAAACTTAAGAGGCTCAAGGACCTAAGAAATGATTGTTAGCTTAAGAATAAGTCCTTAGAAATATTCGAGGGCGAATGTTTTTAAGAAGGGAAGATTGTAACACTCCTCAAATCTATTGAAGTTTCAAGACCCGCTAGATATAGAATTTAATTTTTATAATCTTAAATTATACTTTTATTACAGATTAAAACCCTTGTGATTGATTTTTGAGTTGCTTCTATATTTATAAATAATTGGTTATATAATTATGGTAATATTAATAATTTTAATATAACTAATTATTAAAAGTGGGTATCATTAATTATTAATTAAGTTAAGGGAAAAAAAAACCAAATAACAAAAGAAAAATGGGAGGGACATTACTAAGCCCATAAAGGGCTGTTGGAATAAAAAAAGGCCAAATACATAAGTGGCCCCTTAAACTTGGCCATTTTTTTCATTTAAACACTTGAACTAAATCTTGTTCCTATTAAACACCTCAACTTAAATTTAAGTGTGCCAATTGAACGCACGCTACTGACATGGCAGCATGCGTGCACTTCACTTCAATAGAGAGCGTGAAGGACCGAAGTTTTTATTTTTTTATTTTCCTTCATCCCCTCCTTTCCTTGACAGTCATTTTCACGGCCAGAACCACCACATCTCCGCTGCCCTTCCGCCACATACATCACCATATTCCATAAGAGAAGCACACCATAAAGCAAATATTCTGATTCAGTAGTTGCACAATCAAATTAAATTCAACAACTTTATCTCTCTCTCTCTCTCTCTCTCTCTCTCTCTCTTAAATCTTGTTCTATTTTTCTATGGTCAGATTCACATATAAACAACAAGTACAAAATATTTAAGTATTTTGACGGAAAAAGTAGGGTTCTTCGAAGTGATTGTGCCGATTTATGGTTTGAATTGATTCTTAATCATTAAACTTTGAAGAATTGGAATTAGCTGGGTTTCAATTTTGTGTTTCCATATTCCCCTTGGCATAATTTTGTGTTTCTTTTACCAAATACATCTAATTACTCGTAGCAATAAACTTGCATACATGATGGCAAAGTAGAAATTGTAAAACCTCTGATGACTTAGTTTAATTGTCTTTTAGTGGATGAGGGCGACGACAAGGAGAAAACGAAAGGGAGGGAGGGGCGAGAGGCTTCAGGAAAATATTACTCCATTAAAGAAGTTTATAAAAAAAAAAAATTCATGGGTTTTTTGCCTTCCCAGGCGTTTGAGACTCACTCACTTTATTGTTGGGAGAGGTTGTCAATTATTTGCTCAATAGACACATTTTCAGCATAGAATAAGTGTTCAATAGGAACAAGGTTTAGTTCAGGTGTGTAAATAAAAAAATGGCCAAGTTTAAGGGGCTGCTTATGTATTTGGCCTAAAAAAAGGCTTAAGGCCTAAAAAGCCTAACCTTGGACGTAAAGGACATCCAAAGAAAGAAAGCAGCAGGAGAAAAAAATTGCACATGAACAGAACGCTGTTCTGTTACGCAGAAAACGCAGGCAACAAAAAAGAAAATCGTAGGGTTCTTTACAAACTAATTCTTGAATTCAGGTATATAAAATTCCCTATTGTTAATTATCCTACAGTGGTAATAGTAAGAATTGAATAGTTAGTTCCCTTCTTTCTCTGTATCAATAGTAAATTTCATGTTTATGTATGAAACTTTGAAATTAATTAAAAGGCACCGGTTGTTGTAGAATCAATTGTTTGACGGGCATAAATTGGACTAGGGCCTACGTATTGGCTCAAGGATTTTTGAGGTGAGTTGATATAACCCTCTACTAAAGTGGTTTAACTCACAAAAGCACGCACACAAGGTGTTTGATGAATTGTATAAAAGAGTTAATATATACTTAATTGGAGTAGTAAGTACCTATTAGCTTAGAATTATTTTCTAGCTAAAGTTTAGATGATTATTTGGATATATGTGCATAAATTTTAGATTTTTATGTTATTCTTGTATGCCATTTTCATGTTGAAAATTTATGAAGGATCAAGAAGCTTTATAAATACTTTTGAATGTTTATTTCATTCTTATGTCATGCCTTACATTTAAGGATACTAGTATGAGTATGAATAAAAGATTTAGACTTGAAAAGTCACAAGAAGAAGTTTTAGAAAGAAAAGATTTTTGGGAGTATCCTTTATTCTGAGAAGGGGTCATCGTCTAGGCCTAGGGTCCTGACCAAGGCGTTGACTTCCTGAAACTACCTTTGCCAAAGTAGGGAGCACACGAGCCGAGGGTCTCGTTGCTGAGAATTTACTTAGCCATGCTAAGGTATGAGACATGAGCGCTGAGAACCATGAAGCGAGTGGCACCTCGTGGATTGGGCCTATTCGATCAGGTTGGGATCGAACCCGTGCCGATCACACGCTGACTGAGACAGAATTAAGTCAGGATAGTTGGAACTCCCAAAGTATAAAGTGAAGTATTTTTTTTTTGAAAGAAAAAGAAAAGAATTTCCTTTAGAATATTCATGAACTGCTATTATGCAATTATTTAGAACTATTCTTATAAGCTTTATGTTTTACATGCATTTAGAAAACATTCTCATAATGTATATGTTATTAAAGTTTCGCCCCCTGTTGTTGAGACTCACTGAGTACAATGGATGGTACTGGCGTTCTCTTTTGGGAACCTATGTTGGTCTGCGGTACAACTTAGGAACTGGATTTGCAGGCGAGCAGGCTACGAGTTAGGACTTCCTTCTCTTCCAGTGCTATTGGTGAGCTCCTCTTTTGTTTGTGGAGTTAGAGTCATCTTTATTTAGTTATTTCTTTGTTACTTAGAGAGCTGGCCAGGAAATCTCATGTCCTGAGCAGTGCGTTAGTTTATCAGTAGAGGCTTCATAGACATAGTCGTTGGGTTAAGGTTCAGATGTTTTGATAATAACTTAGCAGTATTTCATTGGTTACTATGAATAAAGTTTTGGAGTTGATTTATTTAAATGATTAAATTAATCAAAAGTATTTGGTTAGAGTATTGCCTTGTTGCATATAAAGTTTGGAGTTATAATAGATTTGATAAGCAGAGATGGTTCGCTCGGTCATGTTTAGTGATCGAGTGCCGGTCCCGGCTTGTTCAGAAAATGGGTCGTGACAAGATCTGGCAACCTCGAGCTCTTTGGACAAACTGGCTAAATTGTACTCGAGTTCCTCGACCTTCTTCGCCAGAACCAAGGCATTCTCTCTTACATATCGAAGCTGCGGTTTAACCGAATCCAGCTCTGCTTGAACGTTTTCCTTTTTGTGCAACCAGAATGTCCATACATCCCTTGAACTGTTCGGCTTCGGCTCGCACTTTATCTATTTGCCCTTGGAGGCCCTTGATCTGTTCAAGCCTTTGTCGAATCTGCAGAATGGGATTGTTAGTTGTTATCTCCGACTTGTCCTCACTATCATGAAGAACTCGGAATACCTGCTCGGCCATCTCAGCATGCGCATCTCGAGCCTCCACGAGGTCTACCTAAAGCTTCTCACTAAGAAGGTTGTAAGTATTGCATTTCTTAGTGAGGCCCTGGACCTCGGCCTTTCGTTTATCTCGGATTCGAAGAAAGGCCTCATGATGCAAAACCGAAGCCTACGAGAAAGGAAGAAATGTTAGAGATATCTACAAATCAAAGTCATGAAAAGATAATGGCCCTTGAACTTACCCGATTCAGAGCATGTTGGACCTCATTGAACAAGCAGGCAACTTCCACTGAATCCATTTTGGCTTGGTCATCTTCAGTGACTAGGCATCGAAGATAGCTATCCACCCCTACGAGGGCAGAGAAAACTTGAGCATCTTTCGGGATCGAGATGATAAGAGGTCGGTTACGCTCAAGATCAACGCTGGGGACCAGGAATTGGCTGGTCAGTTTATAGCTCGAGGAAGCCTCATTCGAGTTCTTCCTCGGTACATCCAAGTCACCCAGACCGGTGACATCCTCCACTTTAGAAAATAGCCACCGAAAAGATCTTCTTCTTCGTGGGCCTCTTCGACGTAGTGAGCCTCCATCGCCATCCTTGATTTTCGTATCAGAGAACGAAGGCAATGAGGAGAAGTCTCCAATCTCCATTGCCCCAAGTGAATCTTTAGGGCTCCGCCTTCGTCACGGGAAGCATCGGGCGCAGTTTTTGCACCGGCCTCGACTGCCTCCTCGAAAGCCTCCCCACCTCGAGGTGAGGCATCTTCGACTCTTTCTGGCTCAGGCTCATCATGTCGGGGCAAAGCAGCTTCGGCTCCCGCCTGTCCAATGGTTCTCTGAACCTCGGTGCCAGCTTGTACACGAGTCACCAATCCAGGGTTTCTTCTTCTTTATCTTCATCTTCGGTCTTACCCATTATCCATTGGACGGACTCCAGAGATACATGGATGATATTCCCCTTAGGCTTACAGGGCCTCCTTTCCGGCCTTTTCTTTTCCGGGCCTGGAGAACTCGAAGCCTCCTTTCTTTTCTTCTCTTTGCCCTTCTTCAGGGCAGATGGCAAAAGGAGTGCCTCTTCTTCAGCAGAGGGGGGCCTCATTGCGTCCTTCCCGAGGCCTATGAAATGAAAAAGATGAGTAAGTACAATAATACAACCCGAATGAAAACCTTTCTAAGGAAAGAAGATTACCATGGTTACGGGCCTCCCGTTGGCCCTTTGACAACTCCATCCAAGCACGCTCGGAATAAGTTTTTTGTGACACCAATCCCTCGACCCATTGTCTTGGGTCGGGGATCACTTCCGGCACAACGGCCACAACTGCAACACAAAAAACTTAGATTAGGGGAAGATAAGAAAGCAAAAAGGCAAAAATAGATATTCAAAGGCAAAGCAGTACTTACGTTTCATGTTTGCCACTTTTCAGATAACGGCATATCTTTGGCGGGGATTAGATATGAAGTCTTTATTCGGATAAATCTACCCATCCAACCTCGGTCTCGGGTCTCGTCTATGCTCGAGAAAGGGGGTTTGGTGGCTCGGCGATAAAGCTTGATCATGCCTCCACGATAAAGCCGGGGGCTGTAGAAGCGCATGAGGTGATCGAGGGTAAAACGATGCCCTCAATCTTGCTTACAAAGAGTAGGAGTAGGATCACGATCCTCCAAAACGACGGGTGGATTTGTCCTAGAGTGACATCGTACCTCTTGCAAAAGGCAACGATGATAGGGTCTAAGGGACTTATCGTGAAGAGGTAGGTATAGACACTCAGATACCCTTCCACATGAGTTGTGATGGATTCCTCGGGGCTAGTCACTACTACATCTTTGCACTCCTCTTTCACCTTCTCGAGGAGACCTTCTATAATCATACACATGTACATCGACATGGGTTCACACCGACACGGTGTCGAGGGTGTATTCTCCACCTTGAAGTCGCAGCAGTGGCACACTTCGTCGGTAAAAAGTCCGCAAGGGGATGTTCCACCGCGACTGCGGCACCGGCGGACTTTAATGAAGAGGCACTTTCCTTGTGGGGGACGGTTTTTGAAGTTTTAGCCATTCTTGTAAGTAGAGAAGGATGAAACGGGGGAAGAACGCTAGATGAAAGAAGAAAAGAAATTCAGAGATCTGGAAATACAAAGCTCTGAAGAAGACAAAGATTTTGAAGATTAGAGTGAAGGAGATTTGTAAGTAAAGTTTTAAAGATGAAGAAAGATGCACTTATAGGTTGAAGATGACGGTTCAATACTGGTAGTAGCCAATGAGCAACTGACGCGCCTTAAATGCCTGGGAAACTGAACCGACGGGACATTTCGGTCACCTCTGTCGCTTACGTCATGATAAACCGAGGGAAAATTCGAAGACTCAATTCGTTTATTGTCATTGCACTCCAAAAAATGAGAGGTCTATCTGTATACGGTCAAAATCACTTGCCTAATTTCGTATGACTAGCCAAAATCGGGACGGAAGATCTAGGCCCGGCTCCAGCTATATCGGAACATGGTACAAAGATGGATTGGCAAGCTCGTGGATCAATGGCCGATCAAGATCGAGGTTGGCCGTGATCGAAAGCGAAGCGAGAAAGAAATCAAGAAAGATCGAAGGAGGCCTGCTACGTTGAATAACAGAAAGCCAAGATAACTGCGATTGGGCGAGGATCGTGGCGGAAATCTCGGCACATATCGAGTCAAGATCGGATGTTTAGCCTATCATGGGATTTACTTCTGTAATTAGAATTATACCATAAATAGGATTCATCTACTATATAAAGAGGGTCTTAATCATTTTGTAAACATCTTACATTCACGTATAACAAGGCAATATGTTCAAGTTCATACTTTTCAATAAGCAAACTCAGTTGGTTCGAGGGCAGTCTAGCTCGAGGGCCATAGTTGTTCATCACATTGGTTTGCTTTATTTTACTGTTAATTCCTAGCATTAATTCTGATATTTATCAGTTTGTGCCAAGTGAAATCACATATCCTTAAAACCACTTATAAGTTTGATTGTTATCCGATTTTAAGGGTAAACACCTTTCATTCCTATGAATTCAAACTTTTTTCGCTCACATAAAAATCTGAAATTTCCCGCCTCTTCTTTATATATTTGTATCCAAACAAACATAAGAGTCATGTGTGATTTGATCCGCTATTGAGTTCGCTGAACCTCTGTAATTTGTAGTGCCTCTATTACAGAATAGTTTTTCCGTTTCATCGTAGGAGGAATTAATCCAAATATCTTGAACAACAGTGAGTGAATTATATTCCTTAAGAATACAAACGAAAAATTTGTGGACTCAGAAATATTTTTATGTTTCTGTTCTAAGTTGCTTTTCTGATTTTCTGTTCTGAACACAGTTATACTAACTAGGGCTGCTATGGAGAAACCTAAATGTGAATATACAATTTCATGATTGATGATTCACTAGGATTCCTATGACTTATATAAGGAATGGTCTTTTCTTTCTAAAATAAATCTCTATTAGCTGGGGCATGCCTGGTAGGTTAGGTAGTCATTTATTTAAGCCGCTAATGATTAAATCAAAAACGTTAATTATCTGTTATAACAACCTCATACATTCAACTGTCGTTCCAGCAAAAAAAGAAAAAGAAATAAACTAGTAACACGACTTTTAACTACAAGATCTATAATGTAATTAAGCCAATCAACAAATAACTACACATATTTTTAGCTATAGTAGCGACTGGTATATACTTCATTTTTTTGTAATTTATATGGCAATCTTTATATGTGAGATTATTCATAAATCATTAACAATAGTACTAATCTCAAAAATTCAAATTCATTTAACTATTCATCTTTTAAACTTTTATGTTTACAGCGGACTCAGTTTAGTTTTTAACTTCTAATTTGAATAAAAATTTACCTACAAAATTTCTGTATAAAATTTGTGGAAGAGGAACAATTTGGATATCCAATTTGTTTTGAACTAAAGAAGATATATATATAGTGTCGGATGCAGGTTCGGCCGAATCCAGTAACTTTTGTTCATATTTTGGATTTTTTATTTCAAAATCATTGAATATGTAAAATATAATTTAGAACCAAATAACTTAATAAGATTGCGATGTCATACCCGTAAACTTCAAATCGTGACTCTGTTTCTAAATATATCGTGACAAGCGATAAACTTGTTGGAAGTATATTTGCCGTATGATTTGGGATGGACATAATGGTTCACAGCCATCCTACCATATAAGTACAAAATATTCCATTATCGCAACTTAATTAACCTCTCACCCTCACAAAGCCAAGTCCAATTTGCTGATGCCATTTATTTTAGGAATTAAGTTCTGTGCAACAATAATACTCATATACGTAAATTTTTACACTATCAGATTAAATTAACTTATATCAACATACAATTTAGCAAGCATGATATGATAATTCGAAAAATAATATATAACCTGCTATAATTGGTTGTAAAAGTTCCCTTTATTTTACATAAGATTTTTTAGAATTTTACATTAAGTATTGATAAGAAAAAAATAGCAATGGCCAACTTGGATAAATGAATAAAGAAATATTTAAGACAAGGGGCCCGCCCCTTAATTAGAAAAATAATAATTAATCAACATATGAACATGTCACCTTATGTGACATTATCATGTTTAATTGCTTGCACGTCCTTAATAAACTATATTTTTGCCAATCTGTCAATTTGGACTGTCCCTCGTATTAAAACCCAAAACTTGACAAATTATTTTCCACTACCTTCATACCAACTCTTTCCGGCAATCCCATTACAAACACTTTTTTCTTTCTTTTCTATATGATAAACTAAAAAGATTTTTGTCCAAGTTATAATTAATAAGCTTTAGCTAGTTTTTGGTCATGGAAGATAGGTTAAACAGAAGAAGTACTCCATTTTTTATCAAACAAGAAGATTCCACCGGAACTCCGCCGGATAATGCCGCCGATTCTCCCTTTTCCGGCGATGAAGCTGCTGAAGTTAACATGCCATCTCCTACAAAAAGGTTTGTAAATTATTCTTCTTCTTTTTTTTTTTTTTTTGTTGTTGAGAAAATGAATCTTTAAATATTTTATGGTTAGTTTTATTCTTTTTTTTTTTATTTACGGAATTCGGAGAAAAATGAAAATTTGGATATTTTTCTTATATTAGTATTGGTTTGATTGTATTTGTAGTAGGAGAGGAGCAAAAAAGAAAGTAATTACAGTGCCAATTATTGATGCTGATGGATCACGAAGTAAAGGAGAAGTTTATCCACCACCAGATTCTTGGTCTTGGAGGAAATATGGACAGAAGCCAATTAAAGGGTCACCTTATCCCAGGTAATTAAATTAAATTAATTATCTTCACTTATTTTTAGATTTTTCACATAGATGAAATGTATAGTTAGTAAGACAAGTTTTAAGAGAAGCTTAAAAATTAATAATGACAGAATTATTGTTTTAAACAGTCATTGTAGTTGCCGCCGGGGGGTAGTTGGTAAAGGTTTTGATTCTTATCCGCAAGGCTGATGACTATCTTATTATGGACCAATTAAACTTTGCATTAAATTAATGTAGTAGTTTAAATTATGCATTGCTAGTAGTACTTCACTCGCCTACTTACACCTTGCTAATCACGCTCCTTTTCTGGTAATTGGCAATCAACAGTTGAAATTTATATTTACAGACTTAACATGTTGAATTATCCATTAATTACATCTTTTAGCGTATTAGCCAATTAAGGATAGGCACAAAGGATCATGTATTGTACTTGCTTCTTATAGTATTGGAGCATTTATGCCACTAAGATAGGGGTTCAATTCTAAAGTGTAGTGCAGCTCACGAAGTATCCCGTATTCATGTAGGGTTCGGGAAGAGCCGTATCCAAAAATTGTAATGTAGGCAATTTTGCCCTGATACAAGTATCAACTGTTGATTTCACGGCTCAAACCTGTAACCTATAGATCACACGAAAACAACTTTATGGTGTAATGGGATATTAACTGACCCTGAAAAGAGAAATAAATTTTAGGGAAGGGTGAAAATAAAAAATAGTAGTAATAATTAAAATTAGAGGATTTGAGTTAAATGCTTTGCTAATGTAAATAATTTTTAACACTATTAGTGTAAAAAAATGTATAAAAATATAAATAATTTTTTACACTATTAGTATATTAAAATATTTTATAAAAGATTGATTCTCTTTTTTCAAAATTACTAATTAATGTTTGTAGAAAAAGATTATGTGTAATTGCCGGAAAATCTTTTTAACACTGTCAGGTTATTGAACTTAAACTCTAAATTAAAGTGTCATCTATTTAATAATATATATAACTAATCTTAGGGTTTCTATATAACATTAATGTGGTTGTCCCTTGGAGTGGACGCTTTCAAGACATTGTTCCATAATTTATTAGCCATTGATATTATTGCTTTCAATAGTATGGCCAGATTGATAACATTACAACGCTAGAAAATATACATTAGAGAAAATTGGAGCGAAGTGGCATTACAAATTTTGAGTTTTTTTCCCATACATTTAATGAACTTCTACAACTTGATCTAACCTCGAGTTCCACGACTTCTAAGTGTCTTCATAGCCCACTCTCTTCTCCATTGATGTGGATTCCATAAATGATGGTAAATGCAAAAACACTCATTGTTTTCGGATTTGACTTTTATAAATGTAGTAAAACAATATGTTAAAAATTATACACTTGTGCCAATTTAGCGTTCGATATACTTCCTCATTTTGTATAACATTTTGTTCTGTTTATATATATATATATATATATAAACTTCAGCATTACATTTCTTATGTAATGTTTTGGAGCACAAACTCTAAAAGATGTTTTGGTACGTGTGAAAAGTCTTAGAAAATGAACATGCAACAAAAGCGGAGACATACCTTTTAGTGTATGGGGTTGTTTGGTAGGGTGTATAAGAGTAGTATTAAATAGGGTGTATTAGTATTGCTAGGATTAGTAATGCTGAAATTATTATTTACCTATTATTTAGTTTGGTGTATTAAAGGTTTTGAAAAGGTTGTTTTGTTTTTATACATGCTTATCCATGACTCCGTGTATTAAAAACTATAGTATTGCTAATGTCACGGTTCACTATAGGTTTGAAAAACACTACCAAACAAAGGATTAATAATATCAAAGCTAGCTAATACATGTATTATTTTCCTAACGTACATCCTACCAAAGGGCACCTAATTGGTTTGATAATACTGTGTATTCACTTAATCTTAAGGTCCAATTCACTGTCTTTGGATTTCTAGAAGAAAATGTAATTTGTGAAAAGAGCAAACTTTTATGGGTTCTTCAATATTTTTTACTATTATAAAGTTTTGGTGGGCTATTAGTACTCTGTTTATTATTTCTATCTTTTAAAATGGTGCATGTGTTTCATGCGCAGGGGATATTATCGATGTAGTAGTTCCAAAGGCTGTCCTGCCAGAAAACAAGTAGAGCGTAGCCGCCTGGACCCCACCACTCTCCTCATTACCTACTGTTCTGAACACAACCACCAATTCCCCGCCGCCACCACCAAACACCACCACCACCATCCTCTTGCCACCAGTACACCCACCACCCCCACAACCTCTACCAATACCGCCGGAGAGAACAATGCGGCGACTGCGGCCACTGACGTCACCATGACAGACAAATCATCTCCTGAAGAATGTGACGTCTTTGCTTATCAACATGACAATGGCTTCTCGGAGCTGGCCGGCGAATTGGGTTGGTTCTCCGATGTGGGAACTCCTACATTTATGGAGAACACGTCATCAATGGTGGGGTCCACGTGGAGAGATGCTGACGTGGCTTTAATGTTGCCCATTCGGGAGGAGGACCAGTCTTTGTTTGGTGATTTAGGGGAGTTGCCGGAGTGTTCGGTTGTTTTCCGGCGGTATAGTGTGGAAGCACCGTGTTGCGGCGGTACAGGATAACAAGCCACGTGTCAGATTTTCACACTGAAAACTGAAATTACATGTAGATGATGGACCTGAGTTTGCCACACGAGATACCAAAAGCTTTTTTTTCGTTCCACGTTTTTCATGACCCTTTTTTTAATTTTTCTTCTTTATGTAAAGATCTCTTAGATTGGAAAACAAACAAAAAAAAAAAGAAAAAATAATAAAAGAAGATACATACTTTGATTTGATTTTACTTGATTGAGCTCCTTTTGGCAAAGTTCACCTTTTGGATTATCATGAGCCTACTTTTGCTTTATAATGTGGACAGGGATTCAATGTAACCTAACATCTGTACATTTTAAGCATCTAGACTGCTAGTTAGCGGCTTGACATGTGGTAATAAACAATACTATGTTAAAATAGTAACAGGAACATTACTTTTTTATTCGAAGGGAAGCCTTGGAGCAATGGTCAAATTGTGATTTATAGGTCACAGGTTCGAGCCGTGGAATCAGCCATTGATGCTTGCATCAGGATAGGCTGCCTAAATCACAACCCTTGGGGTGCAACCTTTCCCCGGACTCTGCGTGAATGCAAGATGTTTTGTGCACCGGCTGCCCTCTCTATAACTAAAATAAATATTATATCATTTGTTTCTTAATCCTATGCCTAACATCATGAACGAAAAGAGTCTCAAACACAAAGATTGCAATGATGGGTTCAAAGCAATATGGGCAATGGAGAATTTCTGAGTATGAAGCGTTTTAGCTCCATAATATGGAACGGCTGTTAAATGAAGTTCACATGCTATATCTGCAGAGTATCAACAGTTTGATCTTTGCCCTATTAATGGACAACAATTTCTACTCAAGAGATAGACAAAAAAATAATCGAATTAAAACCAAAGGGACAATCCAGACGAAAGATGATATATTGGTAACATGTTACTGGAAAGCTCTTGCCAGTGTCTCCAATTTTTTCAAGCCATCATCCAATACACATAAAACTAAGACCTTGTTTGCACATTCTGTAATTAGAAACCAACAGTACCCGCTCCTTCGGAGTTTTTCATGAGAACACTGCTTCGTGTATTCTCATGGCTAGCTTAAATCCAGCAAACGAAATCATTGATTTAATGACAATTTACAACTGAAAAAGCTTGAGGTATTGTCTTGCACATTTTTCTGGTACCCTAGCTTGAACAGCATCCGAACTTTTTCCAAGTAGATCCTTCATCTTTGATGTTAATCGTCTCTCCTTTAGGAGGAGCAGATGAAGTAGCACCTTCATCGCCAGCCTCGACTGCTTTTTTACTGACGATCCGGTATATCTGCGTGAGAACTTCAGTGAATGCATTTTCCACATTGGTTGCTTCTAATGCAGAAGTCTCCATAAAGTATAGGGCCTCCCTCTCTGCCAGACCTTTAGCCTCATCAGTTGAAACAGCAACGAGATGTCGGAGATCTGACTTGTTGCCTATGAGCATGACTACAATGTTAGGGTCAGTATGGTCTCTCAACTCCTTCAACCACCTTGTGACGTTCTCATAGGTAACATGTCGAGTGACATCATATACAAGCAAAGCACCGACAGCTCCCCGATAATAAGCACTAGTAATGGCACGATATCTGGTAGGGAAGAAGAAAAAATGAAGCAGTAGTATAACACCTTAAGATGATAACATCTAATTTACATGAGTTCCCGTGTTCAATTTGTTCCCTTTCTATACAACAGTTAGCAACAAATCACATACAAGCAACTACATATTCACCATAAGCAAAGAACATCAATAATGGGGGAGAAAGGGGCACCAAGAGGGAAAAAGAAAAACGTAGGGAAAAGAGATCATAGTATCCAAACAACTGCCTATGCAATTGAGCTTGAATATACGAATATTATATTTACTAACAAAGAAAAATATTGAAAGTTGTGGTATACCAGTATACATGACCTATTTTTTTTTTATTTTTTTTGATGAAGTAAAAACATGACCTATTTTTATTGCTAACAAAACTTTTTGATCATTTTCTATTACTTAAAAAGTTGAAATTCACAAAGTTAACTTTGTGTGAAAGATACAATTAATTCAGCTCTTATAGAGACACCTAAATCAAAGGTTACAAATACTAAAGTGGGACAAAGATGTAACTTAAATGTGTTTTAAACACTAACTTACTTTATACATTTATTTCTCAAACTATTCTCCCTAAACAAAGAAATAAGTCCACAACTCGCACTGAAAAAACAATAGGAGAAGAAACCACAAGACAAGACAGAAGATAAAGGACCAGAAAGCTGATGTCTACTCTATCTTTCTTCCACTGCTCTATTTTAGGGTTAAGTTGGACAGTGTGGGGGTAAATATATCAGGCTTAACTTGCACCTTAGCAAACTAGCTAGAAAAGAAAATCTACCCCCCCCCCCCCCTCCCCAAAGAGATGAAATTGCTCAAAGATTTTTAAGCTAGAACTATTATTCATCTCAGGAAAAAGTTTTGCATACAACCACCAATAGGGAATATATCAAAACATGGGCTTTGCAATAAGCAGGAATTATGATGAATATTTCGTCCAGACTTTCACATCCTTGCCATTGAGAAATGCACAAGATGTCAAATACATATCAGGCACTAAAAAGCAATGAACCAGCGGCTGGACTGTGCCAACAAAAGCACTGCCATGAACTAACACGCATGCTGCACATGTTCACAAGAAATGAGTAGGATAAAGGCAAAGCAACATATCAGAAAGCCACCCAAGGGCATTCAAGCAGGGCTAACTAAATTTCATCTTCCTCTTAATTCAGTTCTCATGTTTTATCATGCCAGCTCCATATACAATTACGAAACATGTTGTATCACCCTATATTTAACACTGCACCGTGTTTGCACCCAATTATTATGTACTTTTTGTAAGAAACATGAGCATAGAACATCTGGAAGAACAACTATGATGTGATACCATTGCTAATGACATGTAAAACACACTTATGATTCATAAGCCTTGTGCTAATTACGTCAACCACGTCCAAAATTGAAAATAACCAGAGGCAATGCTTAATGTATTTGCAAGAAGAAAGACCAAACCTTCAATTCACCACGATCATGCCAACCAATAACCTAATACAAACTATCCTTGAGCATTCTCGTCTCTTACTCTCTTGATAACTTGATCTCAAGAATTTTTTCATTTGGCAAAAATGATGTTGTTTTCTGAAGTTCAACTCCAAGCATGTTCTTTACTTTGTGCCTATTTTCTTAGTTTTCACAGGGCATTCTGTAGATATACCCAATCTCTTAACAATAGAAAATTGAGGTACCAAATCTCAGAATAGAAACTTGACAAAGTGAAAAATTTGTTATACCAACAAAGTAGTGAACTTTTTCATGGCCATAAGTTCTGAGGTAGTCATAGTTTTCACACCTAACAGTCACCAAGAAGCACACAACCTTTAAGAAGAATTTTTCTAGGGTGAGACACAGAAAAGAGATTCTACATCATTGTTAACTTCTGGCTAGAAGCTTTGACCAAATACAATTAAAACTGGAGTTGCACCAGTGCTAGAGTAAGGTTTTGCTTCTCCAAAATTTCTTTTCTTTCTTCGAGTTCGCTACCAGAGAGATGACTTGTACGAGATTTTATTTTCAATTGTCCTTATCAAATATCAACTGCATCCCTTCCCTTTCTTTCTTATATACGAAAAGGGTTATGAACACCAAGGGATGTGACCTAACACTCAATGAAGTGTACAGAGTTACTAGGTAACTGTACTAGTGGGGTTAGCAAGTAACTGTGGATTTAGTGGAATAGTAAAGGTGCGCACAAATTGACCCAAACGCCAACGTTATAAAAGCTACCTAAGTTACAAATTTTACTTAAATTGTGTCTCAGTTTTTTGGTCAGTACTTTAAGCTGTACCAAAGTTACAACTATGGCTTCAATTATTTGTTTGTATTCTAACCACGAAGGGGCTTGGTTTAGTTTCTAGCTTTGTTAGACCTATTTCCAAACATTAACTCCATATGATGTGCGCAAGTATCTTCTATGTGTACATATAGACTTTTCGCTAATTTGTAGTACATCTAAAGAATCTACTTTCAACAATTCGGATACATGTAAGTCAATGAAGGATCCATGTCAAAGATCTATATTTCAAAAATGACGATCTATTTTGCAACTAAATATACACTTCGATTTTTAAAGGTATTTCCACTCCTTTTAGTTAACCCATTTTGTATGTCTTATAAACCTCAATACTAAACTCAAGGTAAAGCTATTTCATATTCAGTGTAAACATCTGTTGGGAAAAACAAATTAGTTTTGCTCTACACATCATCTCATGCCTGTAATAGATTGAATTCCTTCTGGTATACACAAAGTTCTTTTTTTTAACCTTCTCTTTTCAATTGGCAAATGAAAAGCTATGAAATCAATCAAACAACAAACTGGCCAAGGATTTCAAAAATTACGAGGGGGAAAAGGAGTTGCTTCAGTCATTTATTTGTCATATTAGAATTTAGAAAACATATCGTCCCGATGTACTTGTACACGAATTGAATAAGTTCAAGTAATCTCATAATAACAAATTTGGAAACAAAAATTTCTAAAACTAGCTTTCAGATTGACACCACAATAGCATCTAGACAACTAGGAGTATAGATATCATGCGGAAGTGTTGAATAGTGTGATCACCTCATCTAAAAGCCTATTAGAAACAACACACTTTTATATGTAATATTGTAATTAATTATGTCTTCAAAACAGCCTTCGCAAAACATGTAGAAAGTAAGTTCTATAATTGGTGGCGGTGCAACTTCCATGTCCCTCAAATTTCAAATAGTAATACATATACTACACAGGATTCCCATTCAAGCAACAAAACCACATCTACACACTCATTTACAATATCAATAAACACAAACAATATTGAGTAATCCTACAAAAAGAAGCTTAAAACAACAAAGCCACAAGCAACTTTCACTTGACTAAAGCGCGAAAACATGTAAAAGCAAGCACTTACTACCACTCTGGAACCCCACACTTAAATATATTGCAGATTTCATACAAATAAATAAATAAAAAGCTCACACACCAATATAAACGGTTATTAGAGTTCAACAAAGATCATGTAACCAATTAACAAAAGCACTATAACTAAAGCCACAAAAGCATAAATAAACAAACCCCAGATACACATACACAAACACAAAAAGAGACAGAGATATCTAAAGTATACTTACCAGAAGAAAAAAAAAAGATTTTATCAGGGATTTCTTTGTTTTTAAAAAAAAAGGAGGAAACTTAACCTTTCTTGGCCAGCAGTATCCCAAATCTGAGCTTTAATAACTTTGTTATCAATATTGAGACTTTTGGTAGCAAACTCAACGCCAATTGTAGACTTAGACTCCAGATTGAATTCGTTTTTAGTAAACCTTGAAAGCAGATTTGATTTACCCACACCTGAATCTCCTATCAACACTAGCTTGAATAAGTAATCGTACTCATCATCTGCTCTATAACCTGCCATCTTTAATAATACTTACTACTTTGTTCGGTGTTTTTTGGTTAGGGAAAAAGTAAGTAAATCAGAGAACTAAGGCGGATAAATGGGGTTGGGACTCTTGTCTGAGGTTGGCTATATTCTAGGAACAGCTTAAAATAGAAATGAATGTTGAAATGACGTAATTACCCTTTCGGGTTCTGCTTTGATTCTTTTTCTTTGATATTTTTCGAATATATGAAGATGAAAAATTATTGGAAGAGAGTAGAAATTACACCAATTTTCCACTTAAGCAAAAAAGGTATTGAAGTATGTATATAGGGAAATAGCAGAACTAGGAGCAACTAAGGAAAATTAATAGAAGATTGAAAAATTAATGGTCAAATGTACTCCACAATTATTGATAATATCATTTACCCGCAAAAAAACAATTATTCCATATAAGAAAATTCTCTTTCATTTTTCTCTGTACGTTCTTCCTCCTCTCTGTACATACAATAATAAACTTAGCATTTTGGGAATATGTACATTCATACTCCTTGTTTGGCTTTAATCACATAAATAATTGAACATTTACTTAATATTATATTTATAATTAATTCGTACCAATCCGAGTTCCCACAAATAGAGTACGGGAAAATAATGTATATGCAAATCTTACCCCAGGCTAGAAGCACAAATGGAATATTCTGACAGACTCTTGGCTCAAGAAAAAATAAAAACAAAGTATAGGCATAACAAAATCGCACCAGTTGTCACATAATAGTATAAGTACAGTAACATTTGTCACCTGCTAAATTATATTTATGGGTGTCTATCAATATTAATACCGAAATGCTATAAGTCTCGCAATCTACCAAAGGGGAAGGATAAATTAGGAATTACAACGATTTGATATTTAAAAATCAGTACAGCTTTACTTTAGGCGTATAATTAGAACCGCACAGATCAATATAGGGAAAGTTGCGTTAGGCATGTGGTACTGGTGGGTCAGAGTCCACGGGCATTAAGCATAACTAATCTTATAATTCTTTATTATAAATTCTCGTTGTCTAATAAGTAAAACTGTATTCTAATAAAAATATGTACTCAAAGGAAAACCAGTGGCACAACACGAAACATCAGTAGCAAATAGAGCATAATGACAGGTTTAGTGGGGTCATCATAAAAACAATTATTCGCACTCTTTAGTTTGAGATTTAAGATTAACAAAGCCGAGTGAGGATATACATCAATTAATTATAGTTTAGTAATAAAAATATATATACAAGATACATATAATGTATTACTTTTGGCAGAATATTCTAGTAGACATTTCGCGTTTGTCATTCCGGTCTCTGTACTTAACAAAAGTTTCATCCAGACACTTATAAATGTTCAAAGTCAGCATTTTAAACTCCTCTGACCGTTGACCAAGTCTATGTGACAACTTAACAGTTGAATTTGACAAAATACGTGTATTGCACGCGTATAAGGAGCGTGAATATATAAATATTTAAACCAAAATGATTAAAATAAAGATAAAAAGAAAAAGAAAATACAAACATTAAATTAAAAAGTGAAAGAAGAGTGCTCTTCTCCATTTTAACCCAAAATCCATTGCAACATAGTCTCCTCCACCACCTCTTCATCAACCAATAACATCCCTAGACATCCAAAATCACCGCAGGATTGGCAGTTATTTAAAAAATAAAAATTCTTTTCCACATCCTGTATGGATCAAAATCCGGCTTAGGAAATTAAGCGTAGGAAGATTGTTAAGTGAGAGGACTGTGTTTCGATTTGGGCGGCCAGACCGAGGTCGACCAAAGCCCAGCAACGAGCAGTCGCTGAGCAAGTCGTTAAAGACGAGGTCGAGTAACGAAGAGTAGGAACAACGGCTAGTGTAGTCTTGGAACTAACGACAGGAATATTCCCTTGAATATTCTCTTTGTTGTACTTTTTTAGGATTTTTAGAGAACATCCCATATAAATAGAAAAAGAGAAAGAGGAAAAGAGGCACGTGAGATTCATTCTGAGAAAAACTATTGTAAGAAGTTGACACTGAAGAGAAAATACAATAGTTTACATTTCCACAGTGATTGATTTTGTCTATTATTCTTCCTTTCTACTCACACGATCCAAGAAAGCATTGTTCATTTTCTTACTTATTGCCACATTTTGTTGCCAAGAGGAAGAATCTTCCACATCATTCAATATTTAGGTGAATCGTTCTTCCTATTTACATTTATTGTCATTCTTCATATTTATTGCTCATCATTCATTCTTCATTTATTCTCAAATACTTCTTGAACTTTTCTTGCATTCGCTCAGCCATTTTTCTCAAATGCCTATCCTCACTAACTAAACACATTTTCAAATGACAATAAAGTTCAGATACATCCTCAAAATGAGAATTACAAGTGACATAACGTGAACCTGAAACTTTTTTAGTTAGCTCGTGAAATCTTGCAAGAAACTCTATCACATTCCTCACATTCACCCAATCATCAGATTCAAGAGGACATGCACTACTACTGTCTTCACAAAGATGAGAACATTGATAAGTAGAAAATCCATCATCAAAAAGATGAAACTTGTCAAAGGCCTTTTCAAAGTTTTGTGCCGTATCCAACATCAAATAGGTGGAATTCCACCTAGTAGGAACATCCAAACACAACGTTTTGGTACATTCTACCTTTACATGTGCACAACACTGTTTAAATTTTAAGGTCCTTACAGGCGAAGATCTCACATACCTCACAATATTTCTAACACGTGTCATTGAAGCATCAAGTTCTTTCAAACTATCTTGCACAATTAGATTTAGTATATGAGCCATGCATCTCACATGAAGATGTTTACCACTCATCATATTAGTTTTCCACATATCTAACTGTTTAGACAATTCTTTGACTGTGACATCATTTGAAGAAGCATTGTCCACGGTAATAGTGAAAACCTTGTGTAATTTCCATTCAAGCAAACAATCCCTAATAGCTTGAGCCATCTCTTCACCCTTATGACTAGTGATAGGGCAAAAATTTAGTATTCTTTTATGCAACATCCAATCCCTATCCATGAAGTGGGCTGTCAAACACATATAATTTATTCTTTGTAAGGAAGTCCATGTGTCTGTTGTGAGGCACCATTTTTGGTTGTGCTTCTCTAAAAGACCTTCTTAGATTCAATTCACCGTAAACTTCATAACAATCCCTTGTTATTGTTCTACGAGAAGGAAGACAAAATAGTGGTTGAGCTTTTCTCATAAACTTCATAAAGCCTTCATTTTCTACAAAGCTAAATGGTAGTTCATCAATAACTATCATCTCAATTAAGGCCCTCCTAACCACTTCTTGATCAAATTTCCAAAGTGATCCTTCATCATTTTGGCAAGATTGAAAATTTAACTTTGTTTGACTATTATCTTTATCAATGTTAAGTGGGTATTCTTTGCATCTAAGCAAATGATTCTTTAATCCTGTTGTTCCATTCTTAGATGAATTAGCAGCATAAGCTTGCTTACAATATCGACACCGTGCTTTCCCAACCCTATTAACCTCAAATTTATCAAAATGGTTCCAAACGTCAGACCTAGGTTGCATGGCTTTCCTTTTCTTGGAATCTTGAGTATCAATGGTGTTGGTGTTACTATCTACCGTAATAGGTAAACTTTCACTTGAACCAGCATCACTTACTCTACTTGTATCTGCCATCTATACAAATTAAACAAATATAAACACGAAGTAACAATCAACAAGCTTTAGGTCTTGCAGCAGCTAAAAGCAAAGTTAGAGTGTAACCATTTGAGCACTATTTTTCAAAGATGTGTAGATTATAAATGTATTGTTCTTACAGACTCATGTTTTGCACATTTATTCAATCGTAATCTTAAGCATACTATTTAGCTGGAATTCAACTATACTATTTAGGAAATCCAGATTCTTTAGCATATTCACCAATATTATAGTCTCCTATTTTTTGTCCTTTTGAATTTTCATATCGCCAGGCATATGACAAGGTCCCTAGGACGTCCTTTGGAGGTGTCTGGAGGTGAAAGGTGTGCCGGTGGCTTACATTAGGGCGATAAAGAATATGTATGATGGAGCTATGACTCGGGTTAGGACTGTGGGAGGTGACTCAGAGCCTTTTCCGGTGGTTATGGGATTACACCAAGGATCTGCACTCAGCCCGTTCTTATTTTCTATAGCGATGGACGTACTGACACACCATATCCAAGGAGAGGTGCCATGGTGTATGTTGTTCGCTGATGATATAGTTCTGATTGATGAGACGCGAGGCGGCGTTAATGGGAGACTGGAGGTATGGAGGCAGACTCTAGAGTCTAAAGGTTTCAAGTTGAGGAGGACTAAGACAGAATATGTGGAATGTAAGTTCAACAATGTGACGGGGGAAGCAGATGTGTAAGTTAGGCTTGACTCACAGGTCATCCCCAAGAGAGAAAGTTTTAAGTACTTAGGGTCAATTATCCAGGGAGACAGGGAGATCGATGAGGATGTTACGCACCGTATAGGAGTGGGGTGGATGAAATGGAGGTTAGCGTCTGGAGTCCTGTGTGACAAGAATATGCCACCGAAACTCAAAGGTAAGTTCTATAAAGCGGTGGTTAGACCGGCCATGTTGTATGGAGCTGAGTGTTGGCCAGTCAAGAATTCACATATCCAGAAGATGAAGTAGCAGAAATGAGGATGTTGAGATGGATGTGTGGGCACACTAGGCTGGATAAGATTCAGAATGAAGATATTCGGGAGAGGGTGGGCGTGGCTCCCGTGGACGATAAGATGCGGGAAGCGCGCTTAGATGGTTCGGACACGTGTGGAGGAGGAGCCTAGATGCACCAGTTAGAAGGTGTGAGCGGTTGACTTTGGCAGGTACGAGAAGAGGCAGAGGGCGGCCTAGGAAGTATTGGGGCGAGGTGATCAGGCAGGACATGGCGCGACTTCAGATTTCCGAGGACGTGGCTCTTGATAGGAACATGTGGAGGTCGAGCANGTGGTCTAGGAAAGGGTGACTTGGCTTTGGCACCACCGGCTCCGGCATGTCAATTATGTGCTCCCTAGACGGGTTCACGACCTCTTGAGTGTCCACCTCGACCTCATCAATATATATCCTCACTTCATTGTTCACATTTGTCTCAACCACATCTTCAACAATCAAAGGACCCACATCTTCTTGGAACCCAACATCATCATTCACAACTTGATTTTCATTCGAGGCATGCACATCACCGCCTCTCCCACTTCTTGTTGTAACTGCCATCACATGATTGTTACCTCCCTTCGGGTTCACTACCGTATCACTTGGTAGAGCACCCTTAGGTCGAGTATTCAACGCTTGAGAAATTTGGCCTAGTTGCACTTCTAGGTTCCGGATAGATGTATTACGAGAAGCCAATTGTGCATCGGAATCTTGGTTCTTTTTCATCATTTGTTCGAACATCATTTCTATCCTCCCCATATCACTACCTGAAGAACTAGACCCTTGAGATTGAAAGGGGGGTGGATTGTTCGGTTGTTGGTACATGGGGGGCCTTTGAAAGCCTTGCCCCCGGTTGCCTTGATTTCCACCATTATTCCACCCTCCTTGATTGTTGGTGTTGTTGCTCCAATTATTATTGTTCCCGTTCCAATTGCCTTGATTGTTCCCTTGGTTACCCCAATTGTTTTTTTGGTTGTTGTTGTTCCAATTGCCACCACCTTGTTGCTAGTTGTTATTATTCCAAATACCGCCGCCTTGTTGATTGCCCCAATTTCCTTGGGGACGCCATTGTTGATTCCCTTGATTTCCTCTATTCCCTTGGTAGTTATTGACATATTGACATTCCTCGCTTTGATCATCATAGCACTCATTCGAATAACCACCACCATCATTGTTGTTGTCAAATTGCTCACCATTATCTTGAGGTTGTTGTGGCCCTCTTTGCCTCCTTTTCAACATAGAAACACTTTCCATTGCATTGACTTGGCGCGGGTTTGGGACTTGTTGCAATTGCGCCTTCGCCAATTGATTCATAGTTGTTGTAAGCTCGGCAATAGCTTGGCCATGATCATTCAATTCCTTGTGCAAATGGATGACCGTGAGGTCACCTTGGGGTACATTTGCTCGGCTTTGCCATGCCGAAGAGGTGTCGGCCATTTCATCAAGTACATCACATGCCTCTTGGTAAGAATGTTTCATAAAGTTCCCTCCGGCTAATTGGTTCACAATGCACTGATTCGTGGTGTTGATGCCCCGATAAAAAGTTTGTTGTATCATCGCCTCGGTCATGTCGTTATTAGGGCACTCCTTCACCATTGTTGTATATCTTTCCCATATCTCGTGCAAAGGTTCCGTTGGCATTTGCTTGAAAGCTAGAATCTCATCTCGAAGAGCCGCCATATGACTTGGAGAAAAGAACTTGGCAATAAATTTGTCCGCCAATTCATCCCATGTGGTGATAGAATGATTGGGGAGCCTTTCTAACCAATCCAACGCTTTACCCCGAAGAGAGAACGGGAAAAGCCTCAATCTCAACGCATCCTCGGACACGTTTGTTTGCTTGCTACCCCAGCATGTATCTACGAACCCCTTTAAGTGCTTTTAGGCATTTTGATCGGAGGCACCCGTAAAATACCCTCTTTGCTCGAGCAAGGTCAACATAACATTTGTGATTTGAAAGTTCTCCGCCGGGATTCGGGGAGGAACAATGGCACTCGCATATCCTTGATTCGGTAGCACCCGAGGAACCGCTCTTAGACGTGACAGAGGAGGGTCTGGGACGTTGTCATTAGCATTGGCCTAGCGGCCTCTTCGTGGTCCTGGAGGTACAAGAGGCACCTCCTCATCTCCAATATCCTCAACCTCCTCCCCCGCAAGAACATTTCCAAGAGGGTCGTTTCCATTAATATCCATAGTACCTGAGTAATCGACACAAACAAAATTAGTAAAAAAGAAGGAAAGAGAAGCAAAACACAAAACTAACCAAACAGATAGTCAACACCGTAAGCTCCCCGGCAACGGCGCCAAAAAGTGATCGCTGCCGACTCGACGCTACACTAAGGTAGGAAGAGCGGGTCGCAATATGTTTTACCCGAATAGTGGTTCGGGATCGAATTTCCACAGGGAGCTAGTAGTGGAGTTGTATTATCTGTCTAGTCTAGAGATGCGATTGGCTTCTAATGTCACTTAAAACATTTTTGATTTTCTTTGATTTTTATAACTACTATTATAAAACTAATGATTAAACTAAATTATACTACGAGAATATTGCTAAATTGTATTTAATATAGAGAAAGGCACTAGGGTCATGGCATCACCTGGGTGGTGATTTAACGGGTGGAAACGACTAAGGATAAATTGACATATTTGGGGCTTATGCTATAACCGTTGCACAATTGTACCTACTCTCACACCCCTCGATAGAGAGAATGATTTTGCTCAATTGACTCTCTCGAGACCAATTGAGTAGGCCAATTAGACCAAGCAACTAGGGTTCAAGTAGGGTAATTACTCTCTCAAGATTTAACCCGTTAATTGGGACTACCATTTCTCATGGGTCCATCCCAATTCCTTGTTGGGTCAATTTTGGGGTCATGGACTCTCTTTCTCAAGAAAAGTTAAACCCACAAAGCTAGAATCAGTATTTGCAACCACCAATCCTTAATTAAAACCTAAAATCAACTCAAATAACAAACACCCAATATCATCCTAACCTTAGATGGCAACACCCATCAATTACCCACACTAGGGTTGAGCCACAACCCTACCTAGTGAGTTTAGCTACTCATGCTAGATACAGAAATTAAAGAAATAGATGAAGAAGTAAACATATTAATTAATTGCTAGGAAGAAAATACAATATTGAAGAGCAAAAGTGCCAAAAATGGCTAAACTATTCGGTCTCACGAGCTCAGCAGCTTCAGAAAAATAAAACTTAACCTAAAAATGGAAAAAGGTCCTATTTATACTGGGCTGGAAAAACTGGACAAAAATACCCCTGCGGGGTCAGCGCGGACCGCGCAAACATGACCGTGGCCGCGCTGGCTCTTAAACTATTGGTTTCTGCTTCTCTGAAGTTGAGGACCGCGGACCGCGTAAAAATGTAGCGCGGCCGCGGTGGAAGTTAGCGCGGCCGCACATAAATGGACGCGGACCGCTTTGCTTGAAAAGGGGTAAAATTTTGGCTCTCTGAATCTCTGCTCCGCGGACCGCGTAGACGTGTAGCGCGGCCGCGGAGCCTGACCGCGGACCGCGTGGAAATGACCGCGGCCGCGTAGCCTTCCCCTTGAATATGCCATTCTCTGAACCTCCTAGTGCGGCCGCGTTCACAGTTGCGCGGTCCGCACTAGGGCCTCTTTTCCTCAATTCCTTGGTCTTTGACACTTGAGCAGGTTTCACTCCTTTCTGAGCCGATATTTGACTTTCGTCTCTTTGTCGGTCAAACCTGCAATCAAGTACAACTTGTGAGCATTTTGGGACTATTTTGTAGCAATTTATAACCAAAAGCGTAGGCAAGTAGGGGTATAAAACACATTAAAATCCTAACTTATCACTGGTCCCAAGTCAAAGCAGGCGACACAGCTAGTCTAGTCAATACAAAGTCATTCCACCATCTCTTGGCGGACCCTATCATCTAGAACACGGCAAAATCGACCCCATTGGTCCCCACTATCCCCATGTTCGGCAGCACCTCATGGAAGCGGTCAAGATAATCCTGTGGGTCCTCAGAAGCTGCCCCACTGTAATGAACTAGAAAGAGCTTGGTGAACTTGTCCAACCTCAATGAGCTCTCAGAGGACATAGGTGATCCACCAGCGGCCTGTGCCGCAACAACTAGGTGAACTGCTCCAACTGGCTGAGCTGTTGGAGTTTGGTACTAGGGAGCCATCTGCTCCGGAGTGTGAGTAGCAGGAGTCAGTGCTCCTCCTCCAGCCTGAGAGACGGCTGGTGCTACAGGAAATGTGTCGGTCTGGGCCACACTCTCCATGAGGCCCACTAGACGGACAAAAGCATCCTGAAGTACGGGGGTAGCAATGAAACCCTCTGGGACCTGAGCTGGTCCCACTGGAACGGCCTAGGCTACAACCTCATCATCAAAATCCACCTAAGGCTCCGCTGCTGGTGCTGCTGCTCAAGCTCTAGGCTGAGCCCTACCCCTGCCTTTAGGGGTGTTCATAAAAACCCGAACCGAACCAAACGAACTGAAAAATCGATACTTTTTAGATTTCGTTTGGTTTTGGTTTTATATTTTAAAAACTGATCGAATTTGGTTTTAATCAAAAATAACCGAAAAATCGAACCAAACCTCCTATAAAAGTAGCTATTTAAATTTATTATTATACCTATATATATATATGTATATTTTTATATAAAGTTTCTAAAATTTTATGGTACATATTAGTCATTTATACTTTTAGGCTAGTTCTTTGCTATTTAATAACTAATTCTTTGCCTTTCTAGTTTTGGTAGTTTTCTTTTGCTAAGTACAAAAAGAATTTATTTCATGTTAAAAATAATCGATTTTTAATTGAGTACTTAAATTATTCATCACTATTTGATTAAACTATAATCAATATATCTTGGTAAATGATAGATTTCTCAAAGAGTAATTGATTTGATAGTGTTATGTGAAAATATAGTCACCGAAGTATCTGTTTGCTAGTATTTGTCTCATATTTAAGAAAAAAACCCGATAAATAACAGAAAAAACTGAAAAATCAACAAAAACCGAATCGATAAAAAACCGACTTAATCGGTTTGGTTTGGTTCCAATATTTGAAAAACCGACTTACTTGGTTTGGTTTCTTTTTCGGAAAAAATCGACCCAAACCGAACCATGAACACCCCTACCTATCTCGGCCTCGACCCCTGCCCCTCATAGGAGCTACCACTCGGGGCTGTGGCTGCTGCTTAGCTAAAGACGCGGTACGTGTTCTCGAATCAGCGAAGGACAAGAGTAGAAGAGTTCGATTAGCACTAAGAGAACAAAATCGCACGACGGAGAAGAATAGAAGTGAAATTGTTCCTAAACTCTATAGCCTTTGGGAGATAATACAGACGTCTCCGTACCGATCCCCTAGACTCTACAAAGCCTGTTCGTGAATTGTGAGACCTAGGCAACCTAGTACCCTAATACCAACTTGTCACGGCCTGGATTTTCCACCATCGGACCGTGATGGCGCCTAACCTTTCAGTTAGGTGTGTCTAACGGGCCGGGTTTAACCGTAACCGGACCGGCCCAGACCGGTTAAAATTGGAACCGGCCTGGATCGGTACAATGGGGCCGGGTGGGGCTGGGCTAAAGGGGTAAGGGGGATTTGTCCGTTCACATTTTTTCAACCGGTTAACCGGACCGGTTAAACCCGGTCAACAGAAATACTGTAGAACCGGTTAAACCGGCCCGGCCCAAACCGGTTAAAGGCTAGTTTCTTTTTTTTTTTAAGTGTTGATTACCGTTGGCAACGGTCACCTGCCAAGGAGTCTTTGCCCAACGGCTGATTTGTACAATTAGCCCTTTTTGGGGCCTTATTTTTTAAATTAGCACTTTTTGTAATTACAAATTTAACCCTTTGAAAAACTATAAATACACCCCCCCTCTTCTTCATTTCTTCACTCATCTCTCATTTCTCAAACTCAAATTCTCAATTCAAGTTAAATCATGCCCCATACTTCTAGAGTGCGCTCATATGTTTGGGAACACTTTGAGGTGGTAGAAGAAAATGAAGAAGTTCAGAAAGTAAAGTGCAAGAACTGTGGTCGAGTCATAAATCTTCGTCCAAAGTGTGGCACAGGCAGTGTAAGGAGGCATATGAAGAGTTGTCTTGAGCGTCCTCCGGAAATTCGTATTTAAGTTGATTTGAGACAATTTGTGTTATTTTAAAATTATTAGACGTATTTATTCTTAATGTTTTAGTTTGTTAGATTAATTTGAAGTATTATTATGCATGAAAATTTAGTTTTACTCTTTTTTCATTAATTTACTTGTTAAATGCAAACTTAAATTTTGTAATTTTGAAATAAATGTAGCACTTGCAATTTATAAGTGCAATTTTTTCCCATCTTCATTGTATTCTTTATATTTTTACTTTATATTAATATAAGTTACAATAGTTATACAAAATACAAAAAAAAATTAAAAATTATACTAACCCGGCCCGGCCCGGCCCCTTGTACCCATAACCCGTACAGTTCATTTTTTACCCGGATGAACTCGAACCCATTAAACCCGGTAAGCCCTAACCCGTAACCGGCCCGGAACCCAACCCGTACTGTTACTAATTTTTCCTACCCAACCCGGCCCGGCCCGCCCGTTAGACACCCATACTTTCAGTTGCTTGCCAAGTAAACAATTAGAAATTACATACGCTAACTCTCAAACGACTCCGTAAATGACATCAATTATATCATAATAGATTAAAGAAGTGAGAAGTTCATAATAACCCAAATATTTATACACAACTACCCAGAATCTGGTGTCACAAATTCACGAACTTCTATAAGTCACTGCAAATACTAACTGAAGGAAAATACAATTGTTTTCGAATAAAAGAAACAGTAAACTGAAATAACTGGAAGGGGACTCTAAGGTCTGCGAACACCAGCAATCTATGTTGGGTCTCCTGTGGGATTGAAATCAGCAATTCAACTCGGGTCAACACGGTCCAGTATCGAAATCTGCACAGAAAGTGCAGAGTGCAGTATCAATACAACCAACCCCATGTACTGGTAAGTGTCGAGCCTAACCTTGGCGAAGTAGTGACGAGGCTAGGACAAGACACATACATAAACCTGTGCAGTTAAAGTATACGAGCAATAACAACTAATAGAAGCTAAATAGATAATAACGGGAGGGGAGAAACATGCTGAGGGAGTACAAGATCATGAAAATGATAACAGTAAAGAAACACAGCAATCAACATGCTTTGCACCAACGGAAATATTAAACATAGCAAAAACAAGTGCACGGCATCACCCTTCGTGCTTTTACTCTCATCCTCACCATAATAAATGAAAGAAACGATGATAATGAATATAAATGGCACGGCATCACCCTTCATACTTTACACTCTTCCTCACATGGTAATGAATATGAAATGGCACGGCATCACCCTTCCTGCTTTACACTCTTCCTCACGTGAATATGAATATAATGATGGCACGGCATCACCCTTCGTGCTTTACACTCTTCCTCACGTGAATATGAATATAAAGATGGCACGGCATCACCCTTCGTGCTTTACACTCTTCCTCACGTGAATATGAATATATAAAGATGGCACGACATCACCCTTCGTGATTTACCCTCTGCCTCACCAAAACAAGAACAATAACAACCGGGAGATAGACTCATGAACAATATGATATGATTACGAGTTGCCCAACATAAAGATTAGCTAGTCTAAGCACGAACAATATGATTAAAGAATACAATGATTTCAAGAATAAGACTCACTCACATGCTATGACTTGACAACAACGCATAAGTACTCGTCACCTCACCTATACGTTGTACTCAACAACCAAACACGTAGCAAATAGGCAATAATACCTAATCTCTCAAGTCAAGGTTAGACACAACACTTACCTCGCTCTAACGGCCAACTCAAAGCTCAACCACTGCTTTTCCCTTCACACAATCCTCCAGACCAATAGAATCTAGAAACCAAACAATTCGATTTAAGCCTTAGGAACTACCTACGATCGCAAGGAATTCAATTTATGCCATTTTTGAAAAAGTCAACACCCGGGCCCGCTTGGTCCAAATCCAAAATTCGAATCAAAACCCGATTACCCATTCACCCCCGAGCCTAGATATACAATTGGTTTTGGAATCCGACCTCAATTTGAGGTCTACATCCCCAAATTTCGAAATCCCTAGTTTCTACCCAAAAATCCCCAATTCCACCATGAAAATCTTATATTCTAGGTTGAAATTTTGTAACATGAAGTGAATGATTGAAAGAAACGAGTTAAGAATCACATACCTACAATTTGGGGAAGAATAGTCCTTGAAAAATCGCCTCTTGTGTTTTAGGTTTTGAAGAATGGATGAAAATCGCCTCTTGTGACTAAAAGATAGCATTTGCGATCACTGCCCCTCCCAACTTTACTTCGCAAATGCGAAGAATCCCTTGCAATTGCGAGGACTGCCTGGCCCAGCTACTCTTCGCATTTGCGATGAGAAGCTCGCAAATGCGGAACCTGCAGAGTTCGCAATTGCGATGCCTGATCTCGCAAATGCGGGATCAGAGGCCTGCAACAAGATCAGTTATACCAGCAAATCTTTCCAAGTTCAAACCACTCCGTAGCCTATCCGAAACTCACCCGATCCCTCGCGGCTCTAAACCAAACATGCACACAAGTCTTAAAACATCATACGAACTTGCTCGCGCGATCAAATCGCCAAAATAACACCTAGAACTACGAATTTAGCACCAAATCATACGAGTTTCCCTAGAACACTTCAAAATTCCTAATTTCACAATCGGACGCCCGAATCACGTCAAAATAACTCTGTTTCTCACCAAATTTTACAGACATGACTTAAATATTATATCGAACCTGTACCAGGCTCCGGAACCAAAATACGGGCCTGATACCAACAAGATCAAGCATTAACAATCTCTTAAAAACCATTAAATTTTCAACAAAAATTCATAACTTGGGCTAGGAACCTTTGAATCCGATTCCGAGTATACGCCCATGTCCCATATTTTGATACGGACCTGCCGGGACTGTCAAAATACGAGTCTGGGTTCGTTTACCCAAAACGTTGACCAAAGTCAACTAAATTAACTTTTAAAGGCAAAAGTTATTATTTTCATCAACTTCTAACATAAAAGCTTTCCGGAAACACGTTCGGACTGCGCACTCAAATCGATGAGGAATAAAATGAGGTTTTAAAGGTCTCGAAACACAGAATTTGATTTTAAATTATAAGATGACCTATCGGGTCATCACACAATTTGTCTTGGACAATCCTCACCCTAGTTTTTGAGGTTGAATTAGGCTCAAGGTCCATTTCTTTATCATGGTATCAGAGCCAAACCATACAATTCTTGTTTCGCCCAATATTGGGCCCTAATCTTATATTTGTCACATTCCAATATTCAGTCTTGGGCGTGCGGGAGTGTTAGAATTCCTACATCAGATGGGAGGGAGACAATTTGTCTCCTTATATAGCCTTGGTCAATTCTCACCTCATGAGCTAGCTTTTAACTGTTGTTAGGCCCAATGTCCATTTCTTTATTAAGAACAACACAAAGTTGCCTTTACTAATATCAAGGTACTAGTATCTAAACATGTAAAACCAACTTTTGGAACAGACACTAATCAATGACCCATATGAATATTCTGATACAAACACTTATTTAGTTCAGAACCAATGCAATTTGAAACTAAAGCAAGAGTGATGTTCTTTTTAAGAGAATTACATATGAAAAAAACAAAGAAATTGCATTAATACTGAAAATGCAGTAGGAAAGAATCAACTAGGCAGAGCCTTTGAGTTTCTTTGTGATTGTGGCAATGTATTTCCCCTGGTGAAATGCTTGTTCCAATTCAAGCTCTGTTGGCTGTCTAGAGCCATCTCCTGCATAAGTTCCAGAACCATAAGGACTTCCACCTTTAATCTTTTCCATCTCAAACATTCCAGCTCCAAAAGAATAGCCAGTTGGAACAAATATCATTCCATGATGTACAAGTTGTGTTATGGCTGTCAACCTGCAACATTCCTCAAATTTTCATAAATCTTGTCACTGAATTTTCGGACTTCACAACTCAAGTAGGGATGATAAACACGCGGGTTGGGTCGGATATGGGCGGGTCGAAAACGGGTAATGCAAAAACGGATAAATTATCTGACCCGACTCATATATTATACTGATAAAAAACGGGCTAACTGACGGATAATATGGATATCCTTGTTATCCATGGATTCTTGAATATGATTACTTTTGGGAGAATTCCTAATCTCCCAAACTTAAGGAATCCCCAATTTGCGGTTTTACAAATATAAAAGCTAAACCCATTAGTCATCCATTTTCTAAGTGGATAATATAGTTCTTATCCATATTTAACCCGTTTTTAAAAAGTCCATTATTCAACCCATTTCTTAATGGATAATATGGGTGGATAATTGTTTTTTTTAACCATTTTTCCACCATTAAACTCGAGCAACAAATCACGTTAGTTTACTGAAGTTAAGTGACAAAACGAATTTTGTTCCAAAATATTTTTTTTTAAAAATCAAGAAGTATTTATTACTTTTTTTTTTCTTCTTCTTCTTCAAATTCAACCTTACTGCTCTAACTAGTGGAGTGTTAATTAAGTGAGACATTTAAGAGAAAGACAAAACATAGTTAAGGTTAGAGATCTTTACAAAAATGGTCGGTCGGATTCACTATTTACTTTTTCTAACAGGTATACACTAATATACATAGATTATAGACTAACTATACACTGTTACACACATATTATACATAGATTGTAAATATAAATATACTATATATTGGCCTGGTAATTTTAGTTTAAACGGTTAGATGGATGGCTATTTAGGTTAATTCTTCTCAAGGTTATTAAATGTCTTTCTTAAGGGGTATGCAAGAACTTTAAAAGACATATCGTATGCACCAGATGTAGTATTAATTAATCATGATTAAGTGATGGAAGGTTATGCAAGGAAAAACTTCATACATTTATCGAGTTTGATGTAAATATCGAGTGCAATAAAGTTTTTTTTCATTCATGAAGTAATAGAGAGAAAACAGGGGACTAACGCGGTAGTTTCTTGGCCACCTCCTTGAGAGCCAGTGCTTAAGAAAATGCCTGCTGGTTTGCCTGCAAGCTGTTGAGTTCTCCACAAACCTCCAGTTGAATCAAGAAATGCCTTAAATTGAGCAGCCATCATTCCGAATCGAGTTGGGAATCCGAATACGAAGCCATCGCCTTCAGCAAGTTCATCAGCTGTGATGATTGGTGTATCACCTTTAGGTGGTGCATGCATTTTTGCAAGAACATCTTCTGAAAGAATTTCTGGTACCTGTTCTATTCATAATTCAAATGTTCATATAAAATTGACTAAATAAGCAAAGCATATGCCTATCATGTTTTTAGCTTCAACAAACATACTAATGATCATTATTTAGACATCTCTAAAAGATTCAATGCATAATTGAATTGTCTAAGATTAAACATTCAAGAGGACATAAAATAGTTGTGCAAATGGGATCACCAAAGTCTGACTCTGATACCATGTGAAAGAATTTGAACATCCAATTTAAAACCTTAAGGCAATATGAATCTAACTTGACGTTGATTAAAAAAGTAAATGTATCTACATCTTAAGATAACTGATTTATTACTATATTATCCTAAATTGAATGACTCATGACATACTAAACCTATTTGGAAACCTTTACACAACCAATTAAGGACGAGTAATGTTCTTTAGCACAAGAAACTAAGAAAAAAT
Source organism: Nicotiana attenuata (assembly GCF_001879085.1). NCBI lineage: Eukaryota > Viridiplantae > Streptophyta > Magnoliopsida > Solanales > Solanaceae > Nicotiana > Nicotiana attenuata. Next base: position 48,177 of record NW_017673017.1, read on the forward strand.
CAGCATGAGCAAAGTAGCCTGAACAAACCTGCCATAATTTAGCTTCAACCCCTTCAACTGATGCAGCACCTTTCTTTATCTCTTGTGCCAACTTCTCAACATGTCCGTACATGGAGTAGTAACTGCACATTTTTGTGGTTTTCTTTGTCAACGTTTAATTGTTTGAAGTCTTGGATAAAAATCAATGGACCAATTAAAAAATAATTTCCCACATTAAAGTAGAATTCGGAAGGTCTATTTTGGACAACCGAGTACCAAACATACAGATGGGGTACCACAAGTTGACTTTCTAAAAAAAAAAGTTAGTTCGGTGCACGAAGTATCCTAATACAAACATTAATCACACGAAGACAATTTTACCATTGCTCTAAAACTATTCTCCTATAAAGTTGACTTTCTATTTAATATAAATCATAAATTATATGTGGAAAGATGTGGACAGTGGAGGAGCCAGAATTTTCATTAAGACGTGTCAAAATATATAAAAATAAACATACCAGGAAATTAAGGAGAGTCAATGCATAGTATATATGCATTATTATATTTTTTACCTACGTACACAATATTCTTTTCCGACGAAAGTCATTTGACCCTCCTTCCTGTAAGGTGGCTCCCACTGGATGTGGATAGTCCAGTTGGAAACAACCTACTACTATAATTAGACAAGGACAAAAAGCATTTCATCCTATGTAAATCCGCTTCTAGAAACAAAAGAAAATGACAAAATGGCAGAAGCCAGAATTCAATCAATCATCGCAAATCACTCAACGAAGAATAATATCCTCAGTCATATTTACACCTTTCACCATGCCTATATGGTAAATATACAATTAGGAATTAATCTAACCAAAATAATAAAAATTAGACCTAACACTCTAGGAAAACTTCAATCATTCTATTTGTTTGGAAGGAGAAAAAAGATAGGCGGCTGTAGAGTTTAACCTACTGTTCATCAAACCCAAGAGATTTGACTTGGACCGATCCATGATCTGACATGGTTTATCCGAGTCCCCAACTTTATTGACCGTTAGACCATAAAATTAGATACGTATTTGTTTATCACATAGTCTTACATGGTATACTTTAGTTAATATTTCAAGATTTCAAAGTAATTTATCTTAATAAAGTCCATTTAACCATCTTTTGCAGCACAAATCCATGATCATTGAACACCAAGCAACCCAAAATTTAAAAAAAAAAAAATTAAAAATCAAAGGGAATAAAGAAGATTCAATTCCATATACCAATTTATCCTGAAGAAATGATTTTCCAAAAACAACTCATTTGATATGATACATGGACTTGGTTACAGGCACGAACACTTTTTTTTCCTTCCAAATTCGAGTATGTCAAGGCAAATAAAGTTCGATAGTAATACTATAGCATTGGATTCAAATGTATAAGAGACAGAAAGAGAGAGAAATATACATACACAATGTAGACTTTGGTTGCCATTGGAGAATGATGTGCTGTTTCTTGGGAGAAAATGGTAGCTAGGTGAATGAATGAATCAGAATACAAAGAGATTATGGAGAGGAAAAGAGTGGGAAAACCACTCTGTTTATATAGTGGGGAACCAATAGCCATGGTGTTGATTAGGGGCGTACAAATGAAACCGACAAACAGCACCAATTCGATAATTCAAGTCAAACCGAGAAAAAAAAATCGATTATGGTTGGTTTGATTTGGTTTGGTGTTGGAAAAAAAACCCAACCATATTTGGTTTGGTTTGGTTTGGTTTTAACTAAAAAAAGTCAAACCGAAACCAAACCAACCCGGCATTATATGTATAGACTTTTTAAATATATTTAATACATAAAAATATTTATTGCAGTGTAATTTATAAATATTTCTTAAGCTTTCTCATAATTTTATTTTTTCACGTATTATTTCAAGCTTGGGCTTATACTTTTTAGATGATCCAATAATTTTTATAGTTCATAAATGTTAGTAACTCAAATAAATCCTAAATCAATATCAAATTAATACTAATACTAATAAAAGACATTCAATTCAATTGTACTATGAATGAATAGTGTTGAATATTTATTTTTTAGTTTTTCTGTAGTTTAGATAAAATGCATAACTTATTTTTCTTTTAGTGTTTAGTCATGTAAATAATAGTACTTATTGGTCGTACTTATTTTAGCAACTTATTAGTAATTTTAAATTATGTTTGTTTTCATTATGGCTTATTGATAATACTTATTCTATGCGATTTTATTATCTTTATTGTTGAATATTTTAGTACAATGCCATGACTCATTTCATATTTATGTTATTTTATTGAAAAACACCTTATATAATTCTATTTTACTAGGATTAAAGAAATATTTAGAGCACAAATTCTATATTTTGTGCTATGAAGACTTTATGATAAGAAAAACCCGAAAAAACCCGAGAACTCGAAAAACCCGAGAAAAACCGAGACTGAAAAATCCGACTTTTATTGGTTTGGTTTGGTCTTTAGATTTAATAACCCGATACAGTTGGTTTGGTTTGATAATTAGAAAATCCGAACCAACCCGATCTATGTACACCCCTAGTGTTGACCATTTTATTTATTTATTTTATTTTTTGTTTTAGGAATCTCGTGTCTAAAACGCACTAGCTCGATTAATTTGAAATCGTGTCAAAACTAAACCTACTAAAGGATATAACGCTCTATAACAAGTGTTTTCATTCTTGGATTTGAGTTCGAGATTTTTGATTAAACGTATAGTGACTCAAATTAATGAGCAAATATCATTTGTAGCCCATCGGGCAAAATAAATTTTATCCAGTAGCCCACAAATTAACCCATACAAATCATAGCCTAAAAATAAAATAAGTGCTACCCGGAAACATTACTAATTCCCTCGCCGGAAATCCAGCGTCTTCTTTTGTCAAAGCAGCACTTACCCAAGTCATTACATTCCCCATTTTCTCTTCAAAATCAGGCCCATTCAAATTCTTCATTCATTTTTTTCTGGTTTCTCGTCCGGAGAATCTGGCTTCATTTTGGGATTTTTTCTAGGATTCTTAGCTGTTTTTTTCTCTGTTTTCCTTATCGTACTTTTTGTTGGTGTACTAATGACTGGTTCAATGATTGCTTTCTTGATTACAATTTTCTTTTGGTTTGTTGACATATTTGGAAATTCCACATTCGATATGTGTTCCAAAATCACAATCAGCACAGTAATATAACCAGTTATTATGATCTGTCTTTCCATGACAAAGATCATAAACAAAAATGGTGTTCTCTTATTTGTGTCATTGATTTAGCCCCTTTTAGGCTCACTGTAAGTGTTGCATTAGCCAATTCTTTAGGGTTTGTTTGGATGGAGTTTGAGTAAGGTGAATGTGTTTCAATGCACAATTTGGTGTACAATGTCCACAAGAGTTCATAATGAACTCAGAAGTATTGGTTTCTGATAATTTTTTGGCAAGGTCTCTTGTTGCTGAGCATATTAAAGTGGATGTTATTAAAATTAAGTAGAATAAGGAAATGCGAATTACATTTTCGCGCTGGTGGCTGGTTTCTCAATGAGAGGAGTACAAAGTAGATGATTATGCATAAAGTTGAAATATCTATAAAACATACTGTTATTATACAAAAATTATACAAAATAGACTGTCACTATACAATTTATATACAAATAGAGTGTCACTATACAAAATATATACAAAAATAGAATGTCATTATACAAAAAATATACTAAATAGACTGTCATTATACAAAAAATATACTAAATAGACTGTCATTATACAAAATATGTACAAAATAGACTATCACTATACAAAAATATACTAAATAGACTGTCACTATACAATTTATATACAATTAGCTCTCACTATACAAAATAGACTGTCACTATACTATATAGACTGTTACTATACAAAAATAGACTTTCATTATACAAAATATGTACAAAATAGACTATCACTATACAAAAATATACTAAATAGACTGCCACTATACAATTTATATACAATTAGCTCTCACTATACAAAATATATACAAAATAGACTGTCACTATACAAAATAGACTGTTACTATACAAAAAATATACACAATAGACCGTCACTATACAAAATAAGCTGTTACTATACAAAAAATATACAAAATAGGCTGTCACTATACAAATAGACTGTTACTATACAAAAAATATACAAATAGACTGTCACTATGCAAAAGATATACAAAAATAGTTTGCTAATATACAAAAAATATATAAAAATACTTATAAGATGCAGAAGTACATTTAAAAAAGCAAAAAGGGGTTGCTCTATCGCGCCAGGTGAGGGTCAAACCTGGGACCTTCAGCTTAGGAAACAAGCACTCTAACCACTGAGTTATAGGCGCTTATGTTGTCATGCTTATTCCTTTCGGCTACTCTATGCAATACGTTTGGGCCGAAGGGCCATCTTTTGTAAGTAGGACAAAACATGGGCTATTAAAATTTTGAGGGGCTATAGAGGGTAGTTTGCTCCAAATTAAACGTAATACTACTCTCTCCGTTTCAATTTATGTGATAACTTGGCACAAAAATTTAAGAAAGAGATGAAGACTTCTGAAACTTGTGATCTAAAATAAACCATAGATATTTGTGTGAATATAAATTATTTTATTAAGGGTTAAAAATATATATTATAGTTAAATTATTTTAGTTAAATTATTTCTAAATGAGAAAGTATGCATTTTCTTTCGTACCGACTAAAAGAAAATATGACCTATAAATTGGGACATAGGTAGTGTTTTCGGTTTCTTAAGGACAATTAGATCTGGCTTTGATTAATTAGGGATAATTACGTAATTTGCAGCATCATTCTTTTAATTAATTATTCTTATTATAGTGTTGATGTTACGCTCATCATCATTATCGTAATATAAATTATACTTCCATTTTTTCTTTTTCTGTTCTTTGCTTTTCTGGAACTCCTTATTCAATTGTTTCCCTCATCATTAAACTGTCGTGCTTTTGAGATGGAAAAAATAAAAGAAGAGTTAAAGGTTATAACTTCAAAAAATATGTATACAGCTGTCGCTAATGCATTTTTCTTATAGATATTTTACGAGGAAAGGTGACTAAATAAATTGCATACACCAAGGAGGAAAGTAATTATAAATGCTATCAATTATTGGATTACTTTCCATTTTAGTGATGGTATAATCCTATTTAATATTTAGAAAATTCTAATTGGAAAAGGAAAATGCTTAAAGGGTACAGAGTACAGGATTTATGATATACTCTATCTGGTCTGTTTTACATGACAATATTTGCTGAAAAAAGGAAAAAAATATTAATTTGACTTGTATAATATATTAGAAAAAATAAAGTAATGGTTCAAAAGGGAGTAATTAAGTCTGAAAGAGAAAACATATATCAGTCAAAATATTTCGTTTATTTGGGAATGTCCTATAATGTAAATAGTGCCATATTAAATTGGAACAAAGGGTTTGAATAAAATTAAATGCTAGCATATATTTATCAATTTGAGGGCATTTAGGACATTTTTAATTGTGGCATTATATATTTGGTATGGTGGAAAATATAATTCTTTGAGAAAATACTTTCTTAATGAAACTATTTTGTATTTTATCGCCACCTTTTCTTGATGAAAATGTGTTTCATAGACAAATCTAAATTAGGGTGGTTAAAAGGCATTTTCTTCAATCAACACGTAAAAGTTATTATCAATTTTAATTCCCTCCTTCACTCCTAATAGGCTACAACGTTTCCGTAATGGTAAAAATTCACTCACGCTCAGATTTATAACAAATAAATAAATGCATGATATGTGACGTTCATACACATAATTTTACGTTAAGGAATTATTACATTCCTATACCAGATAGGAAACCTTTTTACCCTCAATGTTTAAGGTTTGACTTAATTACACTTAGTATACCAAATTACCATTTTTATACCATAACTAATTAAGGGTATAATTAATGAGATATTTTTTACTCCTTAATTAGAGGGTTTCCGTTACCCGCCCAGTATCTCCACTCCTCCCTTACTTTCTCTCTCCGAATCCCTCAGCCCCGTACCCACGTTCTTTTACCCATACCCAGTAAAAAGGTTGTGGAGGATTTGAGCATGTTTAACCCATTTCTATTAGTTTCATTGCCATAAACGACGAGATTACAGTAAGTTTATAAATAAAATAATTGTGGTTTGAGTGATAATGGATACTGGTAGCAGAGGCGGACCGAAGATTTGAAGGTGACGAGGGCACCATTATTTTTCAACATAGCTATACATATCTCTAGCTTTAGCATAGCAGTTTCGTAAGGAGTAACAAGAGCATATAGGAGAATCACAGAATTGTAGCATAATTGGGATTTTCGACATAATTGCGCTTTTTGCAGAAGATTTGTAGAAGTTTTAGTCGTTTTTGATTTGTGAAAACAGAAAACAAAGCATCTACAATCAGAATACAAATAATCTACAATTTATCTACAAAATATCTACAAACTGGGTACAAACTTCAGCTCTAGAGCTGAAGTTTTTGTTTGTAACTGGCGAACTCAGCTCTAGAGCTGAAGTTTTTGTTTTGTAACTGGCAAACTTCAGCTCTAGAGCTGAAGTTATTTGTAGTTGTGATGTTCTGCCTTTTGTAGTTGTAGATATTTTGTGGACAGAATAGTTTTATTGCTGTATTTTACTGTTTGTAGTGTAATTGTAGTTAGTTTGTAGTTTATGTAGAACATTACAAGATTAATTGTAGTCTAAAATGTAGATATAATGTAGACATGATTGTGGATGTTGTGTTGCCTGTTTGCCCTGTAACTGTAGGTAAATTGTAGTTATTTTTATATTAGGTACTTAAACTGTAGGTAATTTGTACATTCACTGTAGGTAAACTATAGGTAAATTTATTTAAATTGTAGAGCTGGTTTTATACATAATTGTAGAGTTTTTGTTGCTGTTTTTGTAGTTAATAGTAGTTATAATGTAAATTCATGTACCGCTTCCCACCATGTATCACAGTATGAATATGATCTGTTGAAGCCCTCACCTAGAATTACATAACAAACAGCAATAAAAATATTTACAATCATAAAATAGTTTATCTACAATTTATCTACAACGTATCTACAATTATATCTATAAATTATCTACAATCTACAATCTACAAATTAACTACAATTTGTCTATAAATTATCTACAATCTCACTTTGATATTCCTCTACGACGGGAGAGGCTGGCATATCCCACATTGTAGTTTATTTGTAGATAAATATAGGTATTTTGTAGATATTATCGTAAAATCAGACTTCCATATTGAAATCTCGTACACTTATGAGTAACGGATACAATCCTAAGTTTTTATTCTCCTTTTTGGTCTCCATATACACACTAACCCCCACATTGTTCCTAATCTCCATTGGAGGACAATTCTCATTCACAATGTATTTGATTTCTACAATTTTTTCTAAAGTATCAATCATTAATTGCTCTGCAATTGTAGAAATCAACATACTGTAACTTGCATCCTCATCGAGCACAATGCCATCAACTTGAAAATCTCTAAATCTGCCATAGCTATCCCAATTTCCATTAAAATGTTGCATGATTGGGATTTTGGACATGATTGCTTGTCGTTGCAGAGTTATTGTTCAATATTTTGTCGCTTTTTTGATTTTTTGGATTCAGAAAAAAAAAAGACGAATAATAGAGAATCGCAGAATTGATTTCTACAATTTGACTTGAACTTTTTGATTAGGGATTGATGAAAAAATTCGACAAACTGAGATTCGCAGAACTGATTTCTACAATTTGGAATTGAGCTTCTGATTTCGATGAACTGATAGTTTGATTTGTAGCGACGAACTGATATTTTGATTTCGACGAACAGAATTTGTTTATAAATTGAAGATGAGCGATTCCCGTGATATGATATGATCTTATTCACGCCAAATCTGTTCAGAATATTCTACTCCTAAAATTTAGCTCGCAAAAATAGGAAGATACAGCTGCTATTAATTAGCTTTTAATGATTGGTACAAAAACTGTAGAAATAATGTGGACTGGGCGGGTAATTTAGGAATTATGCACATTTTTGGTAATAAGGTTTCATATATGGTATAGGTAAGAAAAAGTCTCTTAAGGTAATCATGGTTACGTAATATGATATCACTTTAATTTTTACTGTTAATGTTGAAATGCATTAGTTTTTAATTTAAATTTCGGAGTAATAGGGTGAGGGAGAACATAATACTAACAATAATAATAGAATCCAAAAAATATTATTTTCATTTAATTTTTGAAGTCATAAAACAGTATGTAGCTTTCTTCAGTAATTCAAACTTGAACGTGATAAGTAGAGGAGTACATTGACTAAAAGAATTTGATAAAACAAAACAAAAAATAATTCGTTTAAAAGCCATCTGTTTAAAAAATTGGCCACGAGACCAACCATCGAATAAAGAAAATTGAAGTTGTAAAAGAATGCTAATTTTATAAGGAATGTAAGTTGACGTTTAAACAACAAACATAATAAACAATAAAATATAAATTAAAATAAAACAGCTAGGTGATAATTGCATATCCTCCACCATCCCATTTTTCTTCCTTATTTGGGAAAAATGAATAAATAAAAACTTTTGACTAAATCCTATAATACCACCACTACGTGCTAATTATTGGTAATTTCTCATTTTCTTTCTAAATGGTCATATTTCGTCTACGGGGTATCTTCAATTTGAAGGTCGATTCTACAAAATTAAGGAAAACAGATGATAAATTTTTCACATTTGATTTTATGAATAAATTTTTCATATTTTGTTTTGTTAAATCGAATGTGAAAGAGGTTTTACCAATATAATTAAATTTAACTTTCAATTAAGCTCTTAATATAACAAGATACATATTTCGTTTGTTTCATTTTACATGGGGTGAGTAGGACAGTGTCTATATCCGACAACCAGTTCGGATTCATGCCGAGTCGTTCTACTACGGAGGCTATACACCTTATTAGGTGGTTGGTAGAATAGTACAGGGAGGGGAAGAAGGATCTGCACATGGTGTTTATTGATTTAGAGAAAGCGTACGACAAGGTTCCTAGAGAAGTTCTCTGGAGATGCTTGGAGGCAAAAGGCGTGCCGGTCGGCTACATTTGGGCAATTAAGGACATGTATGAGGGGGCTATGATTCGGGTTAGGACAGTAGGACGCGACTCTGAGCATTTTCCTGTTGTTATGGGGTTACACCAAGGTTCTGCGCTCAGCCCATTCTTATTGCCCTGGTGATGGACGTGTTAACACATCACATTCAAGGGGAGGTGCCATGGTGTATGTTATTCGCCGATGATATAGTCCTAATTGATGAGTCGCGAACCAATGTGAACGAGAGGTTGGAGGTCTGGAGACAGGCTCTTGAGTCTAAGAGTTTCAGGTTGAGCAGGACGAAGACGGAATACATGGAGTGTAAGTTCAGTGCGGAGCCGAGGGAAGTTGGTGTGGAAGTGAGGCTTGAATCTCAGGTCATGCCAAGTTGTTGCAATTTCAAGTACCTTCGGTCGGTTATCCTGGGGAGGGGGGGGGGGGAGGGAGATCGACGAAGATGTTACACACCGTATCGGGGTGGGGTGGATGAAGTGGAGGTTAGCATTTGGAGTCCTGTGTGACAAGAGAGTGCCACCGATACTCAAAAGTAAGTTTTACAAAGCGGTGGTTAGACCGGCCATGATGTTTGGAGCTGAGTGTTGGCCTGTTAAGAATTCACATATTCAAAAGATGAAAGTAACAGAAATGAGGATGTTGAGGTGGATGCGCGGGCACACTAGGATGGATAAGATTAGGAATGAAGATATTCGGGAGAAGGTGGGCGTGACTCCCATTGATGACAAGATGCGAGAAGCGAGACTTAAATGGTTCGGACACATAAAAAGGAGAAGCCTAGATGCTCCAGTAAGGAGGTGTGAGCGGCTGGTTTTTGTTAAGTGTTTGTCTAAACTTTCTTACCATAATTGATTTTCCTATCTCTTGAAGAAAAGACAACATATTCACGTTGATTGGGTTTTCCTTCTTGTAGAAAGAAATTATAAATCTTCCATATTTGGCTAGTCCCTTTTCTTGTGTGAAAAGGTTTGGAGTTCTATAAATTGAAGATCCGTCCTTCTCATTCAGTAGCATCCACAATGTAGCCATATGGGGCTTGAGAGTCGTGTTTAGGGGGAGAACTTTACGGGACAAGTGTTAGTGTGTCACTTGTATTTGCCTCTTCGTGAGGTTGTTCTCTCGATAGTTTGTACTTTTTATATAGTGGATTACTTATCTCCGCCGTGGATGTAGGTCAGTTGACCGAACCACGTTATATGTTTGTGACTTTTTGGTATATTTCTCTTTTGTTGTTTGATTTATCGTCGTTCAGGTGTTGCTTTACTAGCTTCCGCATGACACCTGGTTTTTTTGGTCCTAACAGTTTTGGAGGGCACGAGAAGAGGTAGAGGACGACCTAAGAAGAATTAGGGAGAGGTGATCAGGCAGGACATGGCGAGGCTTCAGATTTCCAAGGACATGGCCCTTGATAGGAAGCTGTAGAGGTCGACTATTAGGGTTGTAGGTTAGGAGATAGTTGAGTCTTTCCTTACTTCGTCCCTTTGTGAGGCTAGTCTGGTAGGTTTTTTTTTTTTTTCGAAGTCAGCTAGTGGTAATGTTGTGTCTTACTACTATTTCATTTTTCATAGCGCCTGGTCTATATACTGTCTATCGTTTTTCCTTTGCATCTACTTTCTCATTTTCATGATGTTATTTTTCCTAATGTTTTCTATTGGAGGTACTGATATTGTATCTTTGTGTTTTCGTCTTCTTGAGCCGAGGGTCTTTCGGAAACAGCCTCCCTACTTCTTCGGGGTAGGGGTAAGGTCTGCGTACACACTATCCTCCCCAGACCCCACTAGTGAAATTTAATGGGTGTTGTTGTTGTTGTTGTTATTGTATTATTATTTGAAGAGTCAAATAACTTTTTCTTGGACCAACAACTGTTGTATCTTTTAAATATTTGGAATGATTAAAACTTGTAGTTTTTAATACTTAAGCTACACCACATAAAACTGTTGTTAGGTTTACAATGTACATTATTTAACTTCACTTGTAGTTGAACGTATTCAAAGATTTTAAGTTTAGAAAGTTTGATTAAAATTAAATTTTAAAATTAAACACTAACCCCTCCTATATTATAAAAGTCCTAGAAAACCTCAATCAGTCCAGAAGGAAATCAACCTCGTAAAGGCATCAGAATTCCTACCATCAGTGTGGCTGCAGAATGTTTAAAAAAACAAACATTCATTGAATTTGCTTTATTGATATTATAATGAAAGTGTAAAGCAAATAAAATATGGCTTGAACTAAAATAAGATAAGGTAATTTGTCTTAGAAAAAATAGAATTTGTGGCAACTAAAATCGGCATAAGTTAAGGCTATTGCGGTGAAGAGAGTTGCTTTTAACAGGATAAATTGGTTTTTGTGGCGACGAGTCACCGCTAAACGTAAATAATGCCGCCACGAAAGGTCAGCATGGTCGCCCGATCTACTGAGCCGACTTTTACTGGCAACATTTTCGACCTTTAGTGGAGACTTTGTTGCCCAAAACTAATTTAACCTTTCTCGTGGCCACAATAGCCTTAATTTTATGCCATTTTAGTCGCATAAGCGCTAACTTTTGGTAGCAACTATAGTTGTCAACAAAGTCGAATAGGTCTCTATACAAGTAATTATTCATTGGTAATCTACATAAGTTCTATTTTTTTCGTATTATTATTATTGTTATAATAATAATAATAATAATAATAACAACAACAACAACAACAACAACAACAACAACAACAACAACAATAATAATAATAATAATAATAATAATAATAATAATAATAATAATAATAATAAGTGGAGACTTTGTTGCCCAAAACTAATTTATCCTTTCTCGTGGCCGTGGCCACAATAGCCTTAATTTTATGGCACTTTAGTCGCATAAGCGCTAACTTTTGGTAGCAACTATAGTTGTCAACAAAGTCGAATAGGTCTCCATAAAAGTAATTATTCATTGGTAATCTACATAAGTTCTATTTTTTTTGTATTATTATTATTGTTATAATAATAATAATAATAATTATAATAATAATAATAACAACAACAACAACAATTATTATTATTATTATTATTATAATAATAATAATAATAATAATAATAATAATAATAATAATAATAATAATAATAATAATAATAATAATAAGTGGAGACTTTGTTGTCCAAAACTAATTTATCCTTTCTCGTGGCCACAATAGCCTTAATTTTATGCCACTTTACGTATTGTTTGGATGGTTGTTACCCATCGTATTGTATTGTATTGTTATTCCAGATACAATGTTTGTTTTGATTGTTCATATAAAACTGATTGTATCGTATTGTTAAATTCATTGTTCCGGAACAATGAAAAGCCCCATTTTATGAAACAACCAAATCGGTGTGGTGGGATTGTTCCGTATTTCTCTTTCCAATTACGCCCACACTAATTATTCTATATTTCAATGTTACCCTTTACCCTATTATTTATATTATACTTCACCCAACTACGTACTTTGTCTCCATCCTTCTGCCTTTTATTTTTTTGGTTAGTTTTTCCTCTATTTTTTTTCCTGTATTTTTATCTTATCTATGATCTTTGCAAACTTTTTTCTAATTTTAATTAAATATATAATTTGCTTAGGCTTCCGCCATTCCAAACTACAGGAACAAAGGTCCGTTGTTCTCTGTTTTGATTGGGCTCCGTTGTTCTCTGTTTTGATTGGGCTACAATATTTTTTTTTTTTGTATGAATTTAGTTTGGTGCTTTCGTTACTATGGTAGAATGATGATTACCTGTGAGGAAGATGGGGAGGTCAAATAGATAAATTATTTTTATGAGTAGTTCTTAATAAGCATCATATTTAAAATAATTGAGGGTATTTTAGTAAATATAGCAGTACAGTACAATACAATACAGTCAAATCAAACAATAAAAATGTTATTTAACAACAGCAAACGATACAATCTATCCAAACGTTGTATCCATCAAAACGATACAATACGGTACAGTACAATACAATACAATACATTATAAAACGATGGGTAACAATGATCCAAACAGAGTGTTAGTCGCATAAGCGGTAACTTTTGGTAGCAACTATAGTTGTCAACAAAGTCGAATAGGTCTCCATAAAAGTAATTATTCATTGGTAATCTACATAAGATCTATTTTTTTTATTATTATTATTATTATTATTATTATTATTATTATTATTATTATTATTATAACAATAACAATAGCAATAACAATAACAATAACAATAGTAATAATAATAATAATAATAATAATAATAATAATAATAATAATAATAATAATAAATCTACTCAATCATGTTACTATGTTCCATGCATGATAAGTTATGTGCCTTTTTGTTTTGATGATTTAACAAACTTCATATGAGAACCATATAAGGAACCTGATATAAAGCCTCTCCGTTCTCAGAACAACAAGTCACATGTCTAGCACAAGTTCCAATGAAATCAGTAAAGGGAACGGCAGAGGGAACATATGGCTATCAGTTCCTACGGTCACAATAGAAGTCAACTCTTTATAGTTGTTAAAGTTGCTGCACAGCAGATGCAACAGTGTAGCAGTCACTATTGAAGCATGTTGTGTACCAAACACTTGCTGCATCATCCTAGTGACCTCACTTATATATTACCAACATGAGGCAAGGGATTACACACACTTGCAAAGCCTAAAACATATTTTACTGTGAAGTGTGCAGCCGCCTTCATTTACTCCAACGTATTGAAGAACAAAGTAGCAATAGAATGAAGCCGGATCCCAGCATTGAGTACATTGTGTGTCCTTAGTATTATTGTATCTTTGGTAATGTTATTCACTTGTAACTCCTAATCAGCTTATTTAGAAGCATCTCGTAGGATACCTTTGTAAATCATAAATCGTGTGTTTGTGTTTGACTAGAGTTACTCAAAGTGATTAGCTTTGTAATATAGTTATTACAAAGAGGCTTGCAATAAAGTTATTGCAAGTAGCTGAGGGATTAAGAGCTTAATTCCTAGGCACAATTGGTTGTAATCTAAAGTTGCTCAGTTAGTGAAGTTGAAATCCTACGAGTGTAGGTCTTGGTTTTTAATCCCGTGAGCTGGAAGTTTTCCACGTAAAATATTACTGTGTTATTTACTTACCGATGTGTGTGTTCTATGGGAACTGATAGAGAATCAAGTTCTCTATACAGTTTGGTGGACTCTTAGTTTACATCAATTGGTATCAGAGCGGGTTCTTTCTATAAGACTAATACCTAGAAAGGATCTACATGGCTGCTCCACCAAATTTTGAAGAAGGTCAATCAACCAACAAACCACAAAGATTCAATGGATAATACTATGGATGGTGGAAGACAAGAATGCATGATTTTATCATGACTGAAAATTCGGAGCTATGGGATGTCATTTGTGACAGACCCTTTGTCCCTATGAAGACAGTTGGCGAGACAGCTGTCTAAGTTCCAAAGACAAGGAAGGAGTACAATGATGCTGGTTGCAAAGCCATCGAGAAAAACTTTCGAGCAAAGAAGATCATTGTCTGTGGTATTGGACCAGACGAGTACAACCGAATCTCAGCATGTCAATATGCTAAGGAGATCTGGGAGGCTCCCCAAACTGCACATGAAGGTACCACTTAAGTCAAGCATTCAAAATCTACATGCTCACTACTGAGCATGAAATCTTCAAGATGAAGGAGGATGGGTCCATTCAGGACATGCATACTTATTTCACTTCCATCATCAATGAGTTTCATTCTCTAGAAGAGATTATTCCAAGGGGCAAACTGGTCAGAAAAATACTCAGTGTGTTACCTGTTTCCTGAGAGAGCAAAGTCAATGCTATCATTGAGGCAAAAGATCTGCAAAAGCTAACGATGGACAAACTCATTGGAAATCTGAAGACCTATGAAATGAAGAAGAAGAAGGATCATGAAAGAAGAGAACACAAAAAGGATAAGAAGTTGGTTCTCAATGCAGACAATAGTGACTCAAGTGGTGATGATGCTGACATGGCCTATTTGATACGGAGGTTTCAGAAAATGGTTTGTAGAAATGGAGGTATTCCGAAAAAGGGCAGCTCTAGCAGAACAATAGGCTATGATTGCCGCCACAAATGCGGGAAGCCAGGACATTTCATCAAAGATTGCCCTCTCCATAAGCAGGACCACTACAAGCACAACACAGACAAGAAAGACAAGAGGAACTTGGTCCATAACAGGAAATTCAAGAGAAAAGATGCCGCTGATAATGTTGTGAAACAAGCTCTTGCTGCATGGGGAGATTCCTCTAGTGAATCTGGGGGCGATGATGAACAAGGGGACACCTCCATAATGGTTGTCGAAAGAGAAGCATCAGATTATGACTCCATATTTTCCCTGATGGCAAAATCTAATGAGGATGAAGATAATGATGACGATGAGGTAAACTTCCTAGATGTTCAAAGAAATTTGAAGTCTTATTCTCAAAAGAAGCTAGTATATTTAGCTAATGTCTTGATTGATGCTTACCATAATATTATTATTGATAAAAATATTTTAACTGAGTAAATGGGAGAGGTAGAGCATGAGAGAGATAATTTACCGGTCATAGTTTTTGATTTGAAAGAAACCATAGAGGATTTAAAGAAATAAAAAGATGTTCTAACTGAGAAAATTGAAAAGGTAGAACATGAGAGAGATGACTTGCTGGTAGTAGTTGTGGATCTAACAGAAACAGTAGAGGAGTTAAAAAAGGACAACAATTCTGTAAAAGCTTCAATAGAAAATTGCATGAACTCTTCAAAAGGAAAGGAAGTGGGAGTGAGTGACACCTTAAGCTTGAAAATTAACTCATAAAGGCAAAGATTGATTCTTTGTGCTGAACTTGAAAGAAATAGACAACTTCAGGAAGATCTAAGGAGGGTTAAAAATGACCTAGATAAATATCTAAAGTGGACCTGGTCCTCTAACACAATCACTTCCATGTATAAAAGTAATGGGGGAAACAGGTAGGGAATCGGGTTCCAAAAGTAAAAGGCTCCCTACAACCCACATAGCAAGTATGTTACTGTACCTGATAGCTGGTTTTGCACTCACTGTGGTAACACAAACCATTTCAAAGATTCCTGTAAAGCTAGGTTTCAGTCCGAACAGAAAAACAAAGTATTTGTTGAAAAAGTATCTACTGCTAAGGAACCTGGTTCTCTAAAAAAGAAATGTGTGATGCCTGCTTGGACAAAAAGAAGTTTAATTCGCCCCTTTCCTCATTACAAGGGACCCAAACTTGTTTGGATTCCTAAGCCTAATTTTTGATTTTCTTGTGCAAGAAGCAGTGAAAGGAAGCAACCAAAGATGGTACATGGATAGTGGTTGCTCTAAACATATGACTGGAAGTACTGACGATTTCCTTTCACTCAAAGCCCTGCAAGTTGGGAGTTATCCTTTGGTAATGGCAAAAAGGGATACATTCTTGGAGTTGGAAAAATTGGGAAGACACTCACTCATTAAATTGAAAATGTGTATTATGTGAATAGCTTGAAATACAACTTGTTGAGTGTCTCTCAAATCTGAGACAAAGGAAACAAAGTGGGGTTCTTATCAAAGTCTTGCATAGTCACCAATCTTGTAACTGGTGAAGTGGTTTTGGTGGCAAAATTATTCAAAAACATCTATGTTGTAGACTTTTAGTTTCTGAACAGTGGTGATCTTACATGTTTGAGTGTTGTTATGATGCTGAACTGTGGTACTAAGTTCGACAATGCAAAATTTGATGAATTGTGCTGAAAAATTGTACAAGTCATAATTTTTCAACTCCCAGAACACCCCCAACAAAATGGTATTGTGGAGAGGAAAAATAGGACTCTTGAAGACATGGAAAGGACAATACTAATTGACAGTGAGGTACCAAAGAGCTTTTGGGCCGAGGTAGTGAACACTGCCAACTAACTGATAAATAGGTGCATGTTAGTTCCCTCATAAATAAGACCCCATAAAATTTTCTAAATGGGAGAAAACCAAAGCTAAGTTTTCAGATCCCAGAACACCCCCAACAAAACGGTATTGTGGAAAGGAAAAATAGGACTCTTGAAGACATGGAAAGGACGATACTAATTGACAGTGGCGTACCAAAGAGCTTTTGGGCTGAGGTAGTGAACACTGCCAACTATCTGATAAACTGGTGCATGTTAGGTCCCTCCTAAATAAGACCCCATAAGAATTGCTAAACGGGAGAAAACCAAAGCTGACTTACCTGAGAACATTCGGTTGCAAATATTTCGTTCTCAATAATGGTAAGGAAGCGTTGGGAAAATTTGATGCTAAGAGTGATGAAGGGTTTTTCTTGGATATTCTTCACAAAGCAAATCATAAAAGGTCTACAACAAAAGAACTCAATGTGTAGAAGAAAGCGTACATGTAACTTTTGATGAATCACACCACCCATATGGGAAAGATTTACATGATAAGAATGATCAAGATGGAGAGTATTCAAAGGTTACTGGAGAAGTCATTGATATGGCAAACCAGAAGGCAGATCTGATGAGTCAGGTCAAGGAGTCTAGTGAAGCAAATGCAACAGAACCTCAAGCTGATTCGGAGGAACCTGGTCCCTCAATCACAACAACTGAAGTAGAAAATAGAGTTGTTGATGTTGTGCAAGGCACTCCTGATGCTGAGCAGAGAAGTGGTAATCACACTTTCATGGATGCCAATGATGGGTCTCACACGGAGGAACCTGGTCCTTCTCTCCCCTGAGACTCAGGTGTCTAACTAGAAGCACAAAAGCTCACTTCGTCTCCAGAATGTAATTGCTCCTCTGGATTTAGGAATTCAGACTAGATCAAAGACAAGAAACATGTTTGCTTTCTCGGCTTTTCTATCTCAAATGAGCCAAAACATATCAAGGAAGCATTGAATGATGCTGGCTGGATTGCTGCTATGCAAGAAGAGCTTCATCAATTTTAGAGGAACGGTGTATGGCACCTGGTTCCCGGACCTTTTGATAGAAGAGTTATTAGAACCAGGTGGGTGTTCAGAAACAAGCGTGATGAGTTTGGGAATACAACAAGAGATAAGGCCAGGTTGGTGGTACAATGCTATAATCAAGAGGAAGGAATTAATTATGATGAAACTTTTGCTTCAATTACAAAAATAGAAGCCATCAGGATTCTCATTGCTTTTGCATCTCATATAGAATTCAATTGTTCCAAATGGATGTTAAGAGTACATTTCTAAATGGATATTTGAAGGAATAAGTCTTTTTCAAAAAACCACCTGGTTTTGAATGTCATGAGCATCGTGAACATGTATTCAAGCTTGACGATGCCCTATATGGATTAAAGCAAGCCCCTCGTGCATGATATGAAAGGTTGTCCAGGTTCCTTTTAGAAAATGGTTTCAGTAGAGGGAAAATTGAAAGCACTCTTTTCTAAAGAAAAGAGGGAGGAACCTGCTAATTGTGCAGGTCTATGTTGACAATATCATCTTTGGTGCAACAAATGATTCCTTGTGTGAAGAGTTTGCCAAGCTTATGGGAAGCGAGTTTGAGATGAGTATGATTGGGGAACTAAACTTCTTCCTAGGACTGCAAGTTAAGCAAACCTCTAAGGGACCGATGATAAGTCAGCAGAAATACATTAAGGAGCTTCTAAAGAGGTTTGAGATGGAAAATTCAAAGACTATTGATACTCCCATTGCTACTGCCACTCATCTAGACATGGACGAACCAGGTTCCCCTGTAAATGAAACCATGTATCGGGGCATCATTGGTTCACTCTTGTACCTAAAATCTAGCAGAGCTGATATTCTGTTCAGTATGGGATTATGTGCTAGATTCCAATCAAGTCCTAAAGAATCTCATCTGAAAGCTGCTAAGAGAATCCTAAGATATCTCAAAAGAACATAGGAACTGGTCCTCTATTATCCCTCAAGAGATAATTTTGACTTAATTGGGTATGCTGATGCTGATTATGCTGGTTATCTGGTGGATAGGAAGGGAACATATGGTATGACACATTTTCTGGGATCATGTTTAATTTTATAGGGTACAAAGAAACAAAAATTTTGTAGCCCTCTTCACTACAAAAGCTGAATATGTAGCAGCTGCCTCATATTGTGCTCAACCACTGTGGATCAAGCAATAATTAGAGATTTTGGTGTGTTTTCCGACTGTATGCCATTGCTATGTGACAACACAAGTGCCCTCAACATAGCAAAGGACCCGGTTCAGCATAAGAGGACAAAGTACATGGATGTGTGAACTGCTAAAAAGTATTTTTTGGCAACTTCTAACTCAATTCTATACTGTTACACAGGTAAATACGCATGGAAATTATAGGACAAACAAGTAGCTAATGACATTATAATTTGTTCGAAGGATAATTCTCATATTTGCAAAATCAGTTAGGGAACCTGGTTCCCGTGACTCTGGTTAGTAGTTCTTCTTACACTCACATACATTTTGAATTGCTAGTGTGCCACATCATTAAGTGTGTCCACCCTTTTCCCATATCTTTTAAACCCAAATGTCACACCCATTACAAAACGACCCGACTACCCAGTCCATCGTGTCCATCTATGTCCGGTCCCTCCCCTCTAAATAACCCCAAAAGACAGGTCTCTCTCATAACTGGCTACATCAAAGCCATCAAACTCTCTTATTCTCTGTGAAAACCCTATCTTTACCGTGTCTTCGTATCACGGAGCACAACCATCAGAATCGAAGCCTCAAACTTCACCTATTGAAACCCTCATCTCCAACCAACCACCACTCATTGTCTCTTCCCCTACTCCGTCAAGTTCTGGTTCCCATCGTAGCCAGAAAAACCAAACTCCTAAGAAGTTTGTCGCTTCGACCTCTCCCTCTGCTACACCAAAAAAAATGGAAGTAGAAGGATTGGTGGAAGGGAAAGAAGGTACAGAGGTCTCGAGTTTGCGGGTTAAGGAATAAAGTGTGGACCAAGTGGTTGTCACTGGTCTTGGTGAAGAATCTAGTGCATTTGACATCCCCTCTGCTTAAAATTTTGATCTAAACGTCCTCATACCATCATTTAATGCCTCTCTAGCTCCTATTGATTATGCATTGTTGGAAGATTGGGTGGGAAAGAATTTATTGAAAATATGTTGCTTATTGCTACTGAAAGAAGTCTGGTTGGGGAGTTTTTGTCTAATGATGTGAGTGCTAGGGCTCAAGGGGAAGAAAGAGGGAATGGGGATGGAAATGGGGACTTGGTGCCTCAAGGTAACTTGGTACCAGTCAGTACTATAGGGGAGCCAACAGAGGGACTGATAACTAGCGATTCTAGTCTATTTTACACTCCTTTTTGCTTAAGTTTTGGATTAAAAGTGTATACAAGTAATTCCGAAAGCTAACATGTTATGCTTGTTTGCAGTGTTTGGTCAAAAAGAGACAAGGAAGTCAAAACCAGCTTAAAAAGGAGTGAAACCTGCACAAGTGCAAAGCTGAGTCAACTGAGCGATACAACAGAAAATCAACCGCGGACGCAGAGGGTCCACCGCTGAGGCGGTCTTGATCTCGCGGACCGCGGTGGCAAGGTTCAGAGAGATGCATTTTTTGGATTGCAAGTCACCGCGGACCGCGGTGCTTTTATGCGGTAGCGGTGCCTCTACCGCGATAGCGGAGGGCCGCGGTGGCAAAGATTTAGAGAGATGCAATCTGAGGCTTTTCAAGTCACCGCTGACCGCAGTGGAATTATGCGACAGCTGTGCCTCTATCGCGACAACGGTTGTTTTATCGCAGTCAGCGGAGGAGAGATTCATAGAGCCAAAATTGAAGCTAAAACTAGAAGACCGCGGTCCGTGCTTGATTTTATGCGGTCGCGGTAGCCTTACCGCGACAGCGGTCCATTTTTCGCTGTCAGCAGTACCTCCGTAGGGGCATTTTTGTCCGAAAAATTTAGCTGCGTATAAATACTTCTTTTTCAGATTTTTAGGTCATCTGTTAATTAGCTGAGCATGTGAACCGCCTACTTTTGCCTTTTTTGAGTAATTTTAGAGCTAGTTTAGCAATTAATCTTAGATCTTCATCTTGTAATTACTTTTTATGGGTTATTATTCATCTAAATCTTGATTTCTTCAGTTATTATGAGTAGCTAGACCCATTAGCTAGGATATTTAATGGGTCTTCTATTTTAGGGCTTTAATGTTTATGGGTGAATGATATTTGGTCTGATTTGTGCTTTTAATGTTGAATTAGTGGTTGCAAACACTAATTTGTGCCTTTTTGACTTAGGCTCTTCTTGAGAAAGAGAGCCCAAGTTTAGGAAATCCAAGCCAACAAGGAATTGGGGTGCATTCTATCTCATTCAAGAGATTGATAGCCCCAATTAAAGGGTTTAACCTAGAGATAGTAATACTCGACTTGAGCCAACTTTGCTTGCACAATGTGGACACCCAATTGGTCTTGAGAAAGCCAATTAGGGCAAAGTCACTTAAACTACCGAGAGGTATAGAGTGAGTAGTTTCGTGCATTGGCTATATCACGATCCCAACTATAACAATTTTGCCCTAAGTTTTAGATTCTGTTAGGTATTCACCTAGGAGTAAGTCACTTCCCTAGTGTCTTTCCATCAATTAAGAAAACCTTACAAAAATATCATACTTAGTCTAATTACTTGCATCATTAGTATAAAAAAATAGAATAGTAAACAAACAAGAATGATTAGAAGTGCAATTAAGAACATCGCACATTGCTAGATTAGATAGGAATCCAATTCCAAACCTTTCTTAGCTCTCTATGGATTCAATCCCGACTTATCGGGTAAAAGCTACGTCGAACGCTCTTGCCACTCTATAGTGGTGTAGGGTTGGCTCCGATCAGGGACCTCCTCCCTCTGCCCAAGAGGAGCTCTCTGCTCGTACTTGGGATGAAATTCCATGCTCCACTAGAAAGCTCCTGGACAATACTGACCCTCCCCATTCCCCTCACCTTGATACAATCCCTTTAAATTTTGTGATTTATGAGATGAAATCTGTGTCAGAAGAAGAAGACGATAGAAGTGAGAAGGATTATGACAATCTACCTGTAGCTAGTGCATCAATGCTGGGAGTGGTGGGATAGATTCTTAAGAGCCTATTCTTAAAAGACCCACCACTAGGATGCAGAAAAAAGTTGCCCTTGAAAATGTTCTGAAGGGGAATAAGGAGAAAAAGAAGAGAAGAAGATTGGTGAATGTGGGTAAATTAGTTAATGAGGAGGACCTGCCTCCGGCCAATGTTGTGGAAGTTGAGGACGAAGAGGTGAATGAGGAACCTGCTTCCCTTGTTCGTAATCCTCTAAGAAATATGTGCTTGTGAAATCCAAGAAAGTGTCGTCTGTGAAGGGTGTTGAAATTGGTGGAGAGAAGAGTGTTGAGAAGAAGGAGTCTGGTGAGAAGGCGAAGCCTGCTGGGAAAGAGAAAGGTGTTAAGAAGAAGAAATCTCACAAGAGAAAGCCAAATGACAGTGAGGAACATGGTTCCTCAAAAAAGGTCAGAGTGGAAGTGTCTGAGAGTGAAAGGAAAGAAAATATGAGGAAGCTAAAATTGTTTTGGGGCAGTGTTTGATACTGACATTCTTGACAAGTCAGGCATGAGGTAGTTAGTTGAAATTTGCAAATTTCAGAAGTGGACTTATATCTTTACTGTTCAGAGTCCAAAGGTCTATGATGAGAAGCTTCATAGTTTTTATGCTGATTTGTTCACTGTGGAGGATGACAACATCTGCCTGAAGGTCAATGGGGAAGATTTTGTGACGGATGAAGCTGTAGTGGGAATATTCTTGATATGCCCGATGAGGGGCTCTCGACTGTTGAGGGGACCTGTTCCCCAAGCTTTAGGAAGGATTTTCTAAAGCCTCAGGCTGTCCAGTAAGGGGAACAGGTGCACAAAAAGGCACTACTTCTAAAATACTAGCTCATGTTTGAGATGGTAACAAGGTCCTGCCACCGAGCTGAAAGACGGTCCATTGCATCGATAGCAGACCAGGTTCTCTTGGAGGCATTGGACGGATACACTGCTATCAACCTTCCTGGAATCGTGATTAAACACATGAAGAAGGTGGAAAACTTTTAAGGATGGGAACCATAGGTTGCCATATGGGTTCTTGCTCGTTAAAGTTTTTGAAAATTTCCAAGCCCCCTTGGTGACAGCAGATGCGGGAACTTGTAAGCAAATGTTCTCAATGAATACCTTGGAGGAATGCGAGTGTGTTGATAAGAAAGAGGGAGTTGGCAGCATTTCTACAATTTCTCGGTTGATTGATGCTCAGAGTGCTACTAATGAGGAGATAAAGAGGCTGAAGGCAAGGAATGTCATTCTTGAGGTGCGGCTCAGTCAAGCCTGAGAGGAACCTGGTTCTAGCAATGCTTAGGGTGCAGAGGTTTCCTGCTTGACAGCTGAGAATGCAGAGTTAAGGAAACAGGTTGAGAACCTGAAAGAACAGCTGATCAATGAGAAGCGGTCTTCAAATGCTCGAGTGGATGTTCTTCTCAAAGCCCTTTCCCCTTCGTTCTTCCCTCCCTCTTCCAGTGCCTCCTAAATTGTCCCCTTGTCTATGTCCTGTTTATTAGTCCTTGTTCTAGTCCCAATGTTCTTTTTTTTTATATTTATCGCCCCTTGTTTTATCGCTAAAGTGGGTTTCGACGTGTGACAACTCTTTTGAATGCGTATTAAAAGAGAAGAGTCGCCACCTAATGATTTTAAGATGCGTCAAGGCACCCATTTTGTGAATAACTCTGTTTGACTAGTCCGTATCACTAAAGATCGGGTAAGGGCTCAAATTACCTCAAAGAGAAGGTGTTAAGCACTCTTCGAGGTCCACAACTCTAGGTCCCGGCCGAACTTTAACTTTTTGGATTATGTAATTAGGCTAGGTGACCAAATAAATAAAGGGAAATTTAGAAGTGAAAGAATCTTGTTAAAACATATGAGAATCAGTACAAATCTTAATAATTACAAGGATACAACTACATCAATCTATATTAAGTGACTAAGTGTAAATAACAAATACATAAAGAAAGGAAGGGGTCCTAAGTTTTTTAGCCTAAAGGATCACCCCGTGCAACATAAATAATACTTCGCAACTCCCTTGAGTTAGGGGTTGCTCATATTATTCAGCTGGCATAGACTATCATCTCCTGCTACCCAATTAATATATTGAAGTTGTTTACTTAAAGGCTATCTAATTCAATTCTAAGTCGCGTCCTATGTGTGCATTACCCATCCCATGCCTACGGTTCAGGAGGCTTTGGACCTTTATTAGGGAGGTTCTAGACTTACTTAGGATGCTCAAAATGATAATAACTAGGCGACATCCAAAACAGTTAGGAGTGCACATAATAGCAATGAAAGGCTCAAGTTAAACTCCACACATAAGCACAAAAAGGCACGTGATCAATCACAGATTTTTAGGCAGTGCACGTTATTAATCGTTAAATCCTATAGAGAGGATCACTATGTGATTCTGATTTCCAGTATGGTATAAACAGCGTTCAGGCAGATTAAAACATTGCGAGCCCTATGGGCATGATTTTAAATTGATTCTGATTTCTAGTATTATATATAAAAAATGTTCAGGCATATTAAAACATTACAAAACCTATAGGCATGATTTCTAATTATTCGTGCAACAAGGTAGTGAAATGATCTCAGAATCCCGAATTAACGGTGCTGGTTTTATATGCATGCTTCTCAAATAGATGATAACGTTCTATAGACGTGATTTCTAATAGTTGAAATTGATATATATATATATATATATAATCCTTATAGGCATGCCATCTAAGTGCGACGAAGTAACAAAATGATGGATTAATTGATTAAAATCCGATAATCATGATATCTAAGGAGCGGTGTGTTAAGATAAATAGAAATAATTGATTGATTAATTAATTGTGACCCTATAGACATGGTATCTAGATGAGTGGTAATGAAACATGTGTTATTTATCCTATAGGCGTGTTGTCTGAATGTATGGTAAGAACATTGAAGCAAGTTTGGCAAATACTTATACTAACGTGTTTGATCAGTGTACAAATGAAATATGCATGATCCTGTGGCATGCTTTCTACATATGAAACCAAATAGCATAAAGGCATGTTGAACAAATAACAAATAAACCACATAGATCCTATAGGTAGGTTTTCTACCCTTTCATGCAAATATTAAAATGTACCCCTTTCCCCCAATTTCACTAAATTTCCCCATTATTTAGTTTATGATAACTTCTATGAGTCCACCAACTATAGAGCACCTGATCCTTTATAAGTTTCTACTAAGAATACTTTATGTAGAAGTAGGTAAAAGATACAAGGGATTTTTACATGGAAAAATCCCACACAAGGGGATAAAAACCACAACCTACACTTATAGGCTTTCAACTTCACTAACTTGTAATCTAACTATTACAAGCCACTTTGTAATACCTCTATTACAAAGACTTTAACTTGAATAACTTGTGATACTCTTACCACAAGCCACTTTGTGACTCTCTAGTTACAAAGACTTTAAACTTATGACTAAACCTAGTCACAACATAAACTCAGAAAGTTTACGGATTTTGGTTTCCTAAAACATAGCTTCTAAGAAAGTAAGATAGGAGTTACAATGAAGAACAAATAACAAGATTACAACTCAACTACGGATACACATAGACTTATGGTGAAAGTGATCCTTTAGTGGAGTTGTCTTCTTGTTCTTGACACACCAGTGACTTCAATGCCAGATGAACACTTTAATGCTTGAGAGAATATCAATGAATGCACAAGTACATATGTTGTGCCTTGTACCAGGTTTTTATACTACAAAAGATATCACAATGGTGATGTCAATTCTTGATACACGCTTCTTCCCAATGAGAAGTGACTGCTGCACTGTCTGCTGCACTGTCGCGTGTACAGTTGCAGACAGTCACTTTGTGCAGTTGCGTTCCAGTTGTATAGTTGACTTGTACTTCTGTCAGAGAAACCCAAGGGACCAGGTCCCTGTTGTGTTCCTCTTTGTAACAATTGCGGACAGTCACCTTCTGCTGTTATGTTCCAGCTGTACAGTTGACGGAACCCTAAGGGACCAGGTCCCTGTTGTGTTCTTCTTTCTGGTTGTTCACTCATTTGCTGGAAATCAGGCTGAACATGCTCATTTGAAATGTATGCAAGATGGGTCAGGTTCTCTATCTGGTTCTTGTCAATAAGTTTGTTAGATCATCAAAACATAAGAAGCATAAGGCAAAGACATTGAAAACCCAACAATTTCCCCCTTTTTGATGATGACAAACTTAGGCATTGATAGCATGTATTTCGAGCAAAAATAACCAGATAAGGTACCAGAAACTATACAGTTCCCCTTGACCTTTTGCTTTTTGTTCCCCCTAAATCAGATCCCCTATATTTACATCAAGTTTCTACAGTTTCTACACAAGTCCCCCATACCGTCTACACGAGCCTTTTCCCCCTTTTGGAATCATTAAAAAGATACAAAAGCAGGTAATCAGCATAAAGAAGTCTAACACAGCCGACTCACGCCACATATGTGCACACAACATGACAGAAAAGAGAAGCCATAGGAAAACAGTAATGTACAGGCAGAAAGAGGAGCTGTTTCATTAATATTAACAGTGGACCGAGCAAAACAGGAGCAGTAATGATGAAATACAGTATGCCATCACAAAAAGATAAATAAAAAGAAAACAACAGCCACAAAATATTGGAGAAAAAGATAGCTGGCCACTGAGAGGATCCTAGGGGGAACTTAAAGAAAGAGGCTTGGAAGAGGAGGCAGCAAGGGTTTTGAGAACCAGGTCCAGTCGGGCATTTGCAGACAGTTGTTCTTCAAGTAGTTTTGCGCGAAGATTATCATTTTCCTTTGTCAGGCGGGCAATTTCCTCATTAACGGAATCGGGTTCTTTAACTGCTTGACTGAGCTGAGTTTCCAGTATGGCATTTTGAGCCCTCAACCTTCTGATCTCTTCAGAAGCTGCGTTTTGAGCATTGATCAGCTGAGAAATGGTCGAGATGCTTCCACCAACTCTTTCGATGCACTTACATTCTTCTAGAGTGGTCTTAGAGAAGGTTTGCTTACGTGTGCCTACTCTGGGATTACCCAAGGGGACTTTGTAATATTTGAAGACTTGAGTGAGAAGAAAGCCATATGGTAACCCGTGATTCCCACCATTAAAGTTTGCCACCTTTTGCATATGATCTATCATGATTGCTGGAAGATTGATTGGGACAAACTCATCAAGCGCCTCTATTAAGACCATATCCGATTTTGTAGCAATAGACTGCCTCTCAGAATGAGGTAGGAGCACCTTATTGACTAGTTCAAAAAGAATCTGATACTCAGGAAGTAATACCTTCTTATGCACCTGTTCCCCTTGCTGAATAGCTTGCTCTTTCATGATAGCTCTCCTAAAGTTGACACCACAGACACCTTTGACTGAAGACATTCCTTCACATAGTATTTTAAGAACCTTTCCCTATGCTGAAGCGTCGAGTACAATGTCTACTCCATTTACTAGCGCACATATATGATCCCCCTTGGCAGTAAAGAGAGATGCGTAGAAATTTTGTACCGCATCTTCGTACACCAGAGGTATGCTCCCTTGAAACAAGTGCTCCCATTGCTGAAATTCCACTATCTCCAGAATTTGTCTCATACCAGCCATCTCTAAAATTGCTGGGTCAAACGTGCGACCCCACAAGACTTTCTGAGTTCTTAATCTCTCCTGCCACAGACCACTGTCACTAGGCATTATTCTCAGAGAACCAAGTTCCCTTACAGTTCCATGTTTTCGTTTTCTAGATCCTTCAACAGACTTTCCTTTCCAAATTATTAGCCCCACAGTATCATCTTCAGACATGGCTTGCTCAACTGGGCTTTTCTTAGACCTGCTGCTGCCCTTCACAGATGCACCATTTTGTTCCTCGATATTTTTGTCGGAAGCTTCATGCACAGACTTTTGAGCTTTTATGGATTGTTTCACTAAGGAACCAGGTTCCTTTAGAGCTTTTTTGTCAACCCCACCTAACGGAACCCTCTTGTCAGTAACAAATTCCCCTTGATTCATCAACCTCTTTTTCCTTGTCTTGACACTCCTCCTACTTTTCTGCGATGTAGACTTGAAGCCCTCTTTCTGCTGTGACCTGATAATGGGTGATTTGGAAGAGAATTCTAAGAGCTTAGGATGATCAGGAGGTGCAGGAGTGGGTTTAACTGGAAGAAAAATCAGGTTCTTCAGCGGGTTTTTCTGAGATCTTCTCATGATCCAATTAAAGACTCTAGGAGTGTTATGGTTCTTGCATCGCCTAGGAATGGAGTTTCTTCCCCCTGATACTCAGACAAGAGGTGTGCTCCTTCATTCATCAGACTCTTAGCAGCGATATCCATGATGTTATGCGCTGCTTCCTTTTCTGGTGACTTTGTGAGAGCTACTAAGTCCAAAATAGAGGAGTTCAGATACTGATCAGGGTCATCCTCAGAGACCTCTGACACTTGAGAGGTAAAACCTCCTGAGTGTTCTTTGATGATATCAGAGGAATGACGAGAGATACGATTTTTAATACATAGAAGGGAAGCAGGGTTTATCAGAAAAGGAGAAACTATAGGAAAAGAGGAGGAATCGGGTGTGGATACAGAAGTATTAGAACAAGTGGAATAGTGAATTTCTGGGAATGATAGGGAAGTAGAAATGGTGTTAATGGTAGGAGAAGGAAGCGATCGTTCGATTGCCATTTTAGGAGTATTTGGTAGGTAAGTAGAGTGAGAGTGAGATGAAGAGAGGATCAAAGATATACAGAAAAGATGAAAGTTCATGACTTGCTGTGAGGAAGAAAGAAAGTTTTATTAGAAGAAGGGCTAATGATGAGAAGAGAGAGAAACGGGTTCTGAATAGTTCTGAAAACGGCGGTAGGTTATCATGCAGAGGGGATGAAGGGATTTGAAAGACAAAATATGACATGCAGACTTTGAAAAGTCAGATGATGTGGCAGTTGAGTTAATTTTGTTAACATTTTTTAGAAGACATGCAGGACAAACACATTACTACTAACCTGTGGTACAGGAACTTGATGCCCGAGCAATTTGAAGAAAAAGGGTTTTAGCAGCTCTTCTTTCGCAGTTCATAATTGTACCTTTAACTTCTATGATCGTCATGTGTGTTTACCTGCAACAGTATTGTTGTGAGTTAGGCTTGGCCAGAAAACACTATTAGCTAATTTTACCTGAAGATATTTTTCATAGCCAACTGATGGAGAATCAGGTTCTCCATTAGATTTTAGTAACCCCAACTTCACCTCCTTCCTCCTTTTTTAAAAAAAAAATGTTTTCCTACCCAATGCTTTGGTGAAGATATCTGGAATTTGGTCTTTTGTGCTGCAGGACTTTCCATAGATCAACCCTTTCTCCATATTGACCCTCAGAAGATAATGCTTCTCCTCAATATGTTTGGCCCTTTTGTTTTGAACTGGATAGAGAAGGTATACCATCAGAGAATACTCCCAAATCTTCCAATTGCTGACCTAGCCATTGAGTTTTTCTTCCTTGTGCTCCAAGAGAAGAGACATGATCATGGCAAGCGAATCATTCCAGAAGTGTTTTTCCTGTACATAAGATAACCTGCACAGTTAACATCAGCATACCCAATAAGGTCAAAACTGTCACCTAAGGGGTAATACAAGACCAGGTCCTGTGTTCCCTTGAGGTGTCTCAAACTTCTTTTGGCAGCCTTCAAGTAGGATTCCTTGGGACTTGGTTTTGGATTCTATTCTGGAGTGGAAATACAGAAGGGACTAGGGAATTTCCTTTCCCCCCCCCCCCTTTTTTAGTTTTTGATTCTTGTCTAAATGCAGAATCAAGGGCAGTGATTATGTTATCAAGTAGATGGGAGCTTTTGGTGTTTCCAGTTTGAGACTGAGGTTTGATTGGTAGAGGAACTTGGTAGGCTAATTGGATTTCCCTGCACTCCTTGTTCTGTTACTTGCGGAGTGCCTTGCACTACATCTCCACTCTTTCTTCAGCTTCAGTGGTAGTAATTGAGGTACCAGGTTCCTTGTGAGACGTGGAAGAGGATGTTGCATTGTCTCTCACCCGTCTCCTTCATTTTACTCATCATATCAGCCTTCCTATTTGAAACTTCAGATATTTCTCAGAGACCAGATGGTTTATTATATTGATCATCACTTCCTTCTTTGTTAGAGGAAGGTGTCTCGTTGAATAACATATGAACACTTCATTCCACACAGTGTGCCCTTTTGTTGTAGACTTTGTGGGCTTTGCTTTGAGGGGAGTATCCCATAAGGATTCCTTCATCGTTCTATTGCATTAAACTTCCCAAGTTGGTCATTCCCGTTGTTGAGAACATATCATTTTCGTCCAAAGGTTCTCAGATGAGTAATCTTTGGTTTTCTTCCATTAAACAGCTCATAGAGGGTTTTGCTTAAAAGGGACCCGATCATACACCTGTTTACCAAGTGGCAAGCAGTGTTTATTGCTTCTGCCCAGAAATTTTTGGCGATTCCACTGTCAATAAGCATTGTCTGTGCCATGTCTTCGAAAGTTCTGTTCTTTCTATCAGCAACACCATTTTGCTGTGGAGTACTTGGTGCTGAGAAGTTGTAAGTGATCCCATTTTTGTTACAAACTCATCAAATTTGGCGTTAATGTTCTAAACGTCAATACCACACAAGAGGGGGGGGGGTGATTTGTGTGGTACCCAATTTTCGATCTAGAAGAACCAGATTCTTCTAAGTGATCTAACTATTACTATTTGCGGAATTAAAAGTACATAAAATAAAGAACACAGAGATTTTCACGTGGAAAACACCTGGCTCAAAAGGTGAAAAAACCACGACCTACTACTCAGTAGGATTTTCCCAAACTTCCACTAAAATCACTGAGCCAAAACAGCATTTACAAAAACTCTTTGTAAACCTAAGGATTAACTCTAATCCCTTTGTAGCAGACAGCCTCAACTGTTGCGACAACTTCAAGTTAGCCTATAACATGAATACTCAAAGTACCTATTACAATTGCTTCTATAAAAGCTGAAAGGTACAACTTTAATCCACCTACTACAGTTGAACTAGAATAAGAAAAAACATAATAGAACTGGTTCTTCAGCTTAACCAACACAGTAATTAGAGTTTTTACTTATCATCAAGGACCAGGTTAATTAGGTTATAAATATCACTTAATCAGAATAATGAGTCAATCTCTTCCCCCTTTTGGCATCATCAAAAAGTTGCATACATAGTGTGAATCCCAAATTTTAATAAGTACTCATGGCCACTGGAGCAACTGCAAGTGAAATCATTGTGCAATTATCAATAATCAACAAACATAATTAAACTATCAAGGTCAAAATCATCAGTGAACAAGAGAAACCAGCAGTTCTCATTAATAAAAATATGCTTCCACAAACAGACCACAAAAAGAAAGAAAACTTTCAAAACATGAGCAAAAAAATAGAAACATCCCTAATCTGGGTCACTGGGGGTACTAGACTGGTTCAGAAGACAAGTGCTAGGAGACTTAAGGCTTGGAAGAACTAGAGGGTTGAGATTGGAGAAGGTTCAGCATATTCTGAAGCATTCCATCACTTTTCTCCTATTCTTTTGCTAGCTCAGTTCTAAGGCCATCATTCTCAGTTTCCAATTTAGCCACACGAGCCTTGAGCCTAGCAATTTCATCATCCTTAGTTCCACATTCCTGAACCAAAGCCCTAACCTTGCTGTTGATGGGTGTCCTCAGAGATGAACCAGGTTCAACTGGGATGGCATTGACTGGATAGTCACAAGCCAACAGGGTCTTAACACCAAAATGTTCCTTGCTTGATGCCATTTCCCATTTCTTCAAAG
Organism: Nicotiana attenuata; assembly: GCF_001879085.1. Taxonomy (NCBI): domain Eukaryota; kingdom Viridiplantae; phylum Streptophyta; class Magnoliopsida; order Solanales; family Solanaceae; genus Nicotiana; species Nicotiana attenuata. Next base: position 80,064 of record NW_017673017.1, read on the forward strand.
GCACATTCAGCCTGTCCAGAACTGTAGTCAGTATGAACCCATATGGAGTGGCATGAGCCTTAGAGCCATTGAT